>NC_020495.1:28021994-28050629 GCF_000184155.1 Fragaria vesca subsp. vesca | reverse complement strand
GAATTGAAATGAACAAAGACAGAAAAGTAGAACGCAGAGGAGAGATAAAAGCTACATCTTGTATTACTTGATATCATAAACAGTGTACATAGCATAGCTTTTATAGGGTAGGGATTTATAGTAAATGTCGTAATTACCCTTACGTAGTTAACAGCCTATACTTCAACCAACAAATTCCAAATTGATATATAAAGATCATATGTTCGATCTCTATAAATTGTCTACTTATACCTGTAAAATGTAGAACAGTAGGACGGCTATTTGAGCCTTAAGCAAACCTGATTTCAGAAAGACCATCATTCCCTATAAATACAATGAAAGAACACAAATGATGTGTGAGGTAAACACGAAATTTACAGAAACCAAACCATTGGATTACACAAACCTTCCAAAATTCCAGTCTGCATACCTTCATGGAAATCAATGGAAACAGAATTCCAAAATTAACCAATGATAAAACATACCTTTTCAGCCGATTTGATAATGATCTCCTCCTCCAATTGAATTTGGGTTCAATTCTGTCTTGTTTGTTTTTCAACTTTCTTCGTAAGAGTTGTAGATCGAGTGTGAGAATGATGAGTATTGATGTACGTGGCCATATGTACTTTCGTAGATGAAACTTCCACGTTCATGCGTCTGACAGTTTTCATCTTTCTGGGAGATCGTGCAACTGCAAATCTCTCTTCTCTACTCTCCCGCACACAATTCTTTTGCCGTCGTTTTAGTTGTGGGTTTTGATTCCAAATTACAGTTATACCCTTTGTACATTATATTCGATTTTCTGGAACATTATAAACTTTAGGTTTTTCCGGAACTTCAAAAATTTAACCATCCTACTTTCCTTCTAGCTTTATTAATAGAGATATCTCCTATTTCAGTTAGGAGAGGAAATCTATATCCTAAACAGATCGTGTGAAAAGGTATACAAATCCATTTGGACTCTGTGACTTTGTTTGACTAGGATATTTAGAAGCAGGGACTTCAGACCAAAGATAATATCAGATTTTCAATCGTCCTAGTTTGTGCACCATTGGTTGCGATGTCCAGTTCTTGATGCCAATTCATTTAGTGGTTACATTATGTCGACTTAACCATGTACACCAAATCCTTTCTCTTTTCTTAAGTTCAGAGCGCCAAAATCGAGAAAAAGATGCTTGAGTTCTCGAATGGGGTGTTAACGGGGTTGGAAAGGGGTTAAGAAACATGACTTAATCTCAGCCGTTGAAGATATTAAAAGGGATCCAATGGCTGGCGGGTTATCCCTAGAAAAGGACCCAAAAAAAGGACCCTTATTGGAAGGGCACTACCTTTTCAAATAAGGATCTATTTACCTTAGATAAGGTACAAATTTTCTTAATTTGACCAACTTTATGATCATATTTTTTTTATTATAGCCGACTAATATCTAGATATACATGACTTGATCATCGTTATAAATTTTCAGCTAATTTGGTTACCGTTAAGGTATCAAAAATGTGTTAAATCAATGAATGAACCGAATCTATTCATCATGAACCGTACGTTCTATTAGTTCTAAATCACAATTTTGAATGCCTTAATGATTATCAATATAGCTGAAAATTTATAGAGATGATCTACTCATATATACCTAAAATTTGAACGGTTGAAATAAGAAAATATGATCGAAAAATGGGTCAAATAATGAAATCCATACCTTATATGAGGTAAGGAGGTCCTATATATAAATTCATGCACGTACTCTTTGTGGGATCAAAACGACCATAGTTCATTGTTTTGGGTTTTCAATTTTATACCGACTTTGATAGGTATATGTTTTGTACACGATAAGTCGATAACTGTAGTTCTTATGGTCATTGAATTTGATCGAGTGTCTGCTGATTGGATTTAGACTCCCAAAATTTCGATTTGAATTAGGCACCCTAAATATTTATAAATGTGATTTACCGATTATAAACTTCAGCGACTCTTACTTGATAGATTTGGATTGTTCATTGATTTGATTTAGTTCAATTACATAAAGATCATCAATTTAGACATAAAAACTAAACGGTTGAGATTAAAAAATGCGATTGAAAAAATAGGTGTAATAAACCATTAAAGGCGAAAGAAAGTTGGATGTGAGTGCGAAGCAATATCCGAGACCGGATTTGCAAAACTCCAGCGAGCGGAATGTAGCCATCAAATCGAGCACCAGCCACAGATGGATTTGCCGGAGCTTTGGGCAATCCGAGATTGGATATTGCTTCTCACTCACAGCCAACTTTGAAAACTTCAGTCCACCTCTTTCGTTTCTATGTCCTTTTCTCTTCGAGATCGGATTTTTGCAGTATTGATGGATGACATCGACAAAGAGGTTGAGTTGAGTCGAGGAGAGGTATTTTTTATTTTCTTTTAGTTTTACTTTTACCCATGTTTCGGTTTAACCGTTGGGGTGGGTCAAAATATTTTGCCCCGGATTATGAATGGACCCAGCCCAAAAAGTCGGAGCAGCCGGCCCCGACCGATCCATCTCTCAACGAAAAGGGTGGGATCTTTTTTTTGACACATCATCAATTTCAAGTTTTGCCTCCAACATACTGGTCTTCTTCTTCCTCTTCTTCTTCTTCTTCTTCCTCCCTCTGCAACTCATTTAATCTGAAACTTTCTGCAAATTTCTCTTCCCTCCATACTTAAAACCCATCACCCAAAACCCATAAACCTCCCAAGCCTCCACATTTCTATCATCTTCTCCCTCCTACAATGTAAAGTTGTTTGCTTTTCTTGGTTTCTTGACACCAATCTTGGTCTGAAAGATTCAAGTGACTTCATTCACGTACAAGATCTTCTTCGACAAATCTTTGCTAGGCTCCCTGTAGCCACGGTAGCTGATATATAGCTGGTCTCCCGAGAATGGAGACAGGTCGTTCGTTCTGCAACTTTGGGCAGAGAGCTGTTTGACCGAGAATAGTCTCATCCTTAGGCTGTGCTTGTCGTCACTAGTACTGAATTCCGTGCTATGTACATCAGCAACCTCCTACGGAACGGTGATGGTGTCAGGGCCTGCATTCGAGAGTTCCCCACTATTCGTTTTCCGGTCACAGCCCTTGTTGGATCATGTGAGGGACTGGTTTGTCTGACTGACTCTGCATTACTGCCGCACCCTATTCTTACAACGAGGCCTCCCCACCTGAGGTGAGGTAAGAATAGGTATTAATGATAGGTTTAATTTTAATTTTAATAACCTCCAACATCTCATAATCAAAATACTCTAACAAAGTTATACTATCAGGTGGCAATGGCATGCAGTGCAGTGGTTGGGTGTTGGTAAAACATATAAGTAACTGAAAGTCATGCAAGAAGGCATGTACAAATAGAATGCAATTAAGGTGAGATCGATACAGATATATAGCTCTATCTACATGAGTACATGAGCCAAATAGTACAATAGCTCTATTCATGAATATAAACTTAACACATCATTCTATTCATACTAGACTTTTACTCGTGCATTTACAAAATGAGAAAAATTTAACTTAAATTGCTCAACTTAAAGTGGAATGAATCTGATTTATCCTATATATTAGATAACTGCTTCACCAAAAGTGGGAACAAACCGTGTCCTTTTTTTTCTCCTTAAAATTCTAGTGATGATTTACGGTTATGGCTATAGTAACTTATTTTTATTTCTTTAAAAATTTTCTATTACCTTGGTTTTTTGGGTAATTCAAAAAAAAGACTTCACTAAAGACATCAAATGAGCGGCTAATAGTAGAGATAAACAAAATTACATTGTGACCACGATATAGATAAAACTAAAAGTAGCATGGTCAGAAGAGAAAACATGAAACCAACTAAAGGACACTAAAAAAATGTTAAATATCTGTTTCTAGTTGTAACCGAAAAGTGAGAGATTCTAGTTGTAAGCTAGTGTCCATGCATGAAATTGAGACGGTATTTTGTAACTTCATAATTTATCTTGAATATTAACTATTTCTTTTTTTGTTGATTCTGATCGCTAGAAGGGACAAAAGAAACAAATGGGCTATGCAAAAATGTGCTCAATTTCCATTTCAATACGATGTCGCAAGATCTCGTTTTGTTCCCTCATTCTTAATAATAAATTTCACAACGACTTAGGTGTGAATCAAACTTATCACTCCCCTCCCTCCTCCCCCCCCCCCCCACAACAAACTTAATTAGGAATAAATATATGTGGGGAGAAGAGTTGCCTTATATTGGTTGGTAATGTTCTGAGTCCTTCTTTCAGTAGAGGAAAAGTTTATCTCCTATCAAAGTGGTACCTCAGTAGATCTCTTTTATACATACGTGCCTACATTTATGTGTTTTTGAGATTTTTACTCACCAAGCAAAGTTTTCACCTTCAACCCTAAATTCTCTATGGCAACTTGTACAAGAATCCGCACTGTTTTTCTTGTGTGTTTGCTTTTATGTTTCTCAGGACTCGGCCTATTACAAGGAGTTGCATCACTCGGTATCAACTATGGTTAACTCGGTAACATTTGGGGGAGGGATGCAGATCTTACTTGTTTTTGGCGGCTAGACCACACCAATGCCGTATACATACCGGTCAATATAACAGCATATCCAAGTGGTATTCACTTTCAGCCTCTTTAATACCCTGCGCGGTATGGCATGATTGTGCTGCAGCAGCACCAGCGCCTTGATCCCTATGATCACCTAAAACAAAGGAGAACATAGATACACATTCAAACCAACTTGCCTTGGGTGCTAAATCACTTTACGAATGAAGAGTTTTGTATGGCTATACTGTTCTCACTCAGTTTAATATCTCCAGGGGAGTTGCAGGTACATATGGCTATACTGTTTTCACTATATCAGAAACTGCTATCTCTGCATTTTAGTATGAGTTTCAGGTTTCATTTTGTCAGCCAGTTTCATGTGGATCTCTCCTTGTTACTATTGTGGACTTATTTGTTATTGGCAAGTTTCCTTTGTAAGTCTGATTGTTAAACCATATTGTTTGGATGTGGGCTAATCATTAGATTTTATTCTAAGGTGCATCACAGGTACATATCTATAACTCTCCTTGTTACTATTTGTTATTGGAAAGTTTCAAAAGCTGGAGTTGTTTGGATGTGGGCTTATTAGATTTTATTCTATGGTGCTCAAAATTTTGACTAATCTCTGTTACGATTTCTGACTAGGTTCATGATAATGTGCGTCATGAAGATGATTCTGTGCCTAGGGATGAACAATTGGCTCCTGGACAGCTTGAGGAGCGTCAGAGTGATGCAAGGCGCAAAGATAAGGGCAAAGGTATAGTGTTTAATGTAGAAAATATTTATGATTAGTGGTTCCTTTCGTNTCNNCTAGAGATATATATATATATATATATATATATATATATATATATATATATATATCATTCTCTAGTAGATTTCTCCGATGTTCTTTGCTTTTGTTTCAAAATATATCAACTTAGCTAAATTTTGTAGTGTGCTATCAATGAAATGAACTTCTGAGATGTGAAAGATATCATAGGTTGTAAAATATACCAATTCTGATTCTTTGCTGCTGTAGGCAAAGGCTGTTTCAAATGTGGTGCACTTGATCACATTGCCAAGGAGTGCACTGGTGATTCTGCCAAAAAACAGAAACCTCATAAGTATATGTTAAAGAATGCCAGGTATGTCATTATGCATGTGTTTTTCTGTGTGTCTGCATCTTAACTGAAACAAAAGAAAATGACATTTCATGCAATTCTGCATATTAACATTTAGAGGAAGAAATGAGAGGTGATGCTATAATGATTGTTGCAGACATGAGATGGTATGGTATGGGGACACTCCAGAAAGTCGAAGACAACGAAGACGGGATCAAGAAAATAAGCACTTGAGTCACAGTGTCAAAGGTAGATACAAAGGGGAATCAAGTCGACACGGTAGATCAAGTCAATCTGGTGGAAGAGGAAGGGAAAGAGACACAGAGGACAGGCTGCATCAACGATTTCCCTGTTACTTTTGTCCTCATCAGCAGATTTCTTCCTGTAGCCTCTATCTTCCCTCATCTCTGCATCCCTATCATGCTCTGCATGTCTATTTTTCAGAAATTCATCAGCTCTCTTTTCTGAAGGGTTACCATTAGCTGCACTTCTATTTCCGTGTTCTCCATCCCTACTCCTTTCCGTGGTTCTATCACCATGATAGTGATAGAGAGGAGCACAACGAGAGACGAAGAGACAAAGATCTTTATGAAGATTATTATCGAAAGAGAACTGCGCATGGTGATAGAACCACGGAAAGGAGTAGGGATGGAGAACACGGAAATAGAAGTGCAGCTAATGGTAGCCCTTCAGAAAAGAGAGCTGATGAATTTCTGAAAAATAGACATGAATAGACCATTTAGGATGAAAGAAGCCTCTTAGGAATCTCTGAAGCACAGTACTCTGGGGAGGAAAGGTATCCAAGTCTTAAATGAGAGGTATACTAATTGACAAGAACATTGCCACAAGCTGGAAAAGGGAGTGTAACCAAAACCATCACCGATGAAATCACCATACATCTTCAGAAAGTAGTAGCTAGACACCACCTCAGACATGATTATCCTATACATGCGTTTTGTTATCCCTTTTAGTGTGGCCAACTCGGCTAACCCTGCTGTGATTTTCAGCATGGTCAAAGTGATTATGGCAATAATCATGTCTCTGTTTCTTTTCTCCAACAACTTATTGGGGGCTTCCTTCCTTTCTCATGCGACTACTTGATTTGGGTGAAGGAAATTCATGTCCAGCTTCAAGGGCTGATACCTCGCCTTCTTCAATAGTACTAGAACGTGGTCCATCATCTCCAACACCCTCTCAATGTCTTCCCTGATGAAGGCTCTCATGTTCTTGTCTATGTAAGGCTTGGACCAGCTTTGCCTTCTGTCCCATTTGTTTTTGTCAATCAGATCTTCCTCATCCAGCACATCTGTTTTCCTGGTCACATCAGCAGCGGCTTTCCTTCGCAATTCTCCAGTGCTGCCCTTACTTTGTCCTTGTTGACTTTCTTAATAGCTTCCTGAGGTGATCGACCAAGTGCACTATGTGTATTATCAAGATTTCGGCCCAAATGTTTGTCCCCTCCTTCCCTTATTTCACCCTTCCTGTCATTGCTCTCTCTTACTTGGCCTTCTTCACTACGTCCCTCAGAGACGGACTTCGACAAAGTTTGAGCTTCAGCAACTTTGGACTGTTGATTGTCTTTGACTTCCAAATTTTGATCCAAAGCACCTGTCATTCCAGCACTTCTAGCAGGGCCATCGTTCTCAACATATGACTGCTCAGATGCAGGGCTAGATGCCGACCTTGAGGTTCCAGATATTGTACATCCAGCCTGCAAATGACTGTTACTTGTTGCTTCATATGAGGCCTGAATGTTATCTGATGATCCATGATCCAGGTCTTGTTGCTCCGTCCTGGATTTAGTCTTCGCAGCAAGGGCATTTTGAGCTACTTTGAATTTCTTTATTGCCTCCACCAATAGTTTATACGGATGGTGTACATTAAAATAAAAAGCAAGAGTTCCAAGAACAACCCTCTCACTAGTCAAAATCAATTCCTTCTGCAGTTCATATACCTCCTGCATGATTATTGCATACTTGTGAATAGACTATACAATGATACCTACAGAAAATACTTCATATCTGACACAAACCACATTAAAAATTCATCATAGTACCATACATATCTGAGGATATTTGAACAGTAAATTTCATGAGAGAGAGAGAGAAGAAAAAAAAATAATTCAGTTATGAATGCTTTGATTTTCAGTCAAGCAGACTTGGTACGTAGTTGGCTAGAGGCACACATATGTAGGTAAGATAATGCAACATGGGTATGCACATCGTAAATTAAAGAAGACAACTAGACATTAAGAGGATGGCATACAACAAGGAGTGACTTGAGAACTTGGGTGAACAACAGAGAAGAAAAATAATAGTGCATAGATCAAAATCATCCTTAAAAATTAGGAAGAACCAAGTAGAGGAACACCAGTACATGCACAATTACGATAAGTTTATAAGCTACCTTTTGCCTGATTCTCTGAGCTGCTGCAGGATCCTTCTTATGAATAATTTCATAGGAGACAAGGATAACATCTTTCAGAGGCCAGGGAGTTTCTTCAACCATACACGAGAAACATGCACACTGTTGTGATGGTCTACATAAATTTTAAATTGAATATAGTCAATAAGTTAACTAACTCCAGTTCACTTAAATATATTTATAGGGGTTAGGGTTTTCAAGTCACTGCCAATGTGGCTTCATGCCCAGCTATAATCATCAGTACTATATCAGTTTTCCTATTATCATCTGTTCGTTAATTACAGCAGGGATTTATATATCAGTTTTCCTTCAAATGTCAATGATTGAGAGATCAGTTATTTATATGAAGTACAACAGCCGTGACAACTTTATATATCTTCAGTCTAGATGACTACACATTTCAATCATAGGCATGATTTTATATACATCTGAATATAACCATCCCCAAAGAAAAAGAACAGGGATATAAGAATAGATATATATAACCAAAGTAACTATCTTTTTTAAGCTAAAGGGTGAACAGAACCATCCCCAAAGAAAAAGAGCAGAGATATATAACCAAAGAAACAATCTTTTCTATAAGCTAAAGGGTAAATAGATTCGGTATTTATATAAGGCTTAAAACTCACACTTTAAGTCTCATTCCCAGATTTTGTAGAAAGGTACAGTAAGACTTTCGTAGATATGCCTCTTTCTTTAAGTCTATGCCATCTACTTTAATGGAGAATTTTGTTCAATTTTTCCTTCCTGGAGGATTACCAAGAGACTCGTTCCTCTTAATCCTCAGTCTGTCTATAACAACTACTTTCACCCGCTGCAAAGTTAGACGAATTGCCAGACAAAAAGGAAGCCATGTGTATCCGTTTTTATCAATTAAAAAGATCTGACATACAGTTCATCGGCACGAAAATGTGAAGAATAAATAACCGCTTCCAGCAATTACCTGCCCAAGCATTACCAAGAACGGTCAGAAAAAATGGGCCCTTTACAGCATCACAAAGGGGATGACCTATATATGAAGAAAGAATAACTACTAGTGAATAATGAATGACCGACATATGAATAGAATAAAACTAGTGAATAATGAATGACTGACATATGAATAGACTAAAACTAGTAATAATGAATGACAACTGACCACACACATGCACATTCTGCATCTAGTAAGTGACCTTGTTATATACTAAAGAGAATATACAAATAAGTTCTTAAGACATCCACTGAGAAACCCTCAAAGATACAGCAACAAAAACACCAAACAAAGAAGAAACAGTCGCCAAACACAAAAACAATATAATCCACAAACTGCTGTTCCTATACCTAAATACTGACGAAATCGAAGCCCATGAAGATGCCCAAAGCCGACTCTATCCCGCAAGATGTCCAACATAATCCCTCTAACATTCTTATTATATTTTTTCTCCCTCTGTCTAGATGACCCAAATCACCGCCAATATAGAACATCTCCCCAACCAACCCCTTGTTTCTCACTTAAGAAAATTAAGACAAAACAACAAATAAAAACACTGTCCCTTTCACACAATCGGCTGGAATGTCCCATCTCAGACTATGTTCCCTAAAAATCCATTTTCAGAGAGCTAAAGATTAAAATTTTGGCTTCTTATACACTACCGAGGACATACAAGCCTGCAAGCATAAAATTTTCACCCTAAGCTTCTAGAATCCACCTTCTCTTATCTTTTCTAAATAGTACCAGCACAATGTGTAGTCTGAGAAAGGAGCTCCTAAACTTCCACTTGATTAGGAAAAAAGCTATGTCCTCCACCAATCTCTCTTGTCATAACCTATCCAATTTTCGTTCAAGCACCAAAAACTTTGAAAACTAACACCATCTGGCCTTTACACCAATACATTTTTCGATATCTCAACTCCATTCCTTGACTAAATAGTAATCACTTCCAACTTTCTCCTACGGGAAAACTGAAACTTCAATTGGGCACAACCTGGTGGCATTATGCACCACGCAGCCGCTAAATGTAACTACTAAAAGATCCAAAAAGCCTAACCCGAAAGCTACTACACATGTCTATCACACTGTTTGATATTCTAAGAGCTTTTCTACCACTAACTCAATCCTCAAAGCTCGGCAGTATGCAAACTGCTCCAAGTTTTTTCAGCGTGATGCTGATCTGTTCATCTGTTGGATCAAATTAATTTGAGTGGAATTGTTGTTTGCTAGTCGTAAATAGAGAAGAGACAACTAAAAAAACCGCTTTAAGAAAATATATCAACCACAAACCATAAATAATAAAAACAATCAAACTATAAAGAAAGAAAATGGAATAACAATTGAATATGAACTCACCTCTTTGGGTAGAGTACTTTAGGACAGATATCAATTCTGCTGGATGGTCCTCCCCATTCCCACCAGGACGATTATGTCCAGAAACACAGAAACATTCCTACATAAATCCAATATGCATTACTAACTCTGACTGGTCGTGCAAGAGGCTTTGCAGCTTGCTCCACCATGCTCAAGGAAACTGCATGACAATTAGAAAGCGTAGTGAGCATCAGATCCATTTGAAATCGTAGATTAGTATGAAGTCTGTGGCATATTAAAACTGTACTTAAGTACCTTTCCCCCCGAAACTGTGACCAACCAAAACCCGAGGTGTTATTCTAAGCTGCCGAACCTTGCAGGAAGAAGAAACAATATATCAGAATATATCATCTCATGCCAAGGAAGATTTTAGACAGGAGTATACAAACAAAGACGGAGTGTCCAAATGCTGCATATACAATAAAAATCGTGCAAGCCATGTTGAGATCATATACAATAGCTGCAGCGAAATGAGATGAAAAGTACATGAAATTGAGAATTGAAATGACATAGAAATGTGCAAGTAGAGGGGAAAGAGATCCCAGAATTGAATTCAAGTACCTCCTCTCTCCGAAACTGACTGCGGCGTATCCGGTGACATTCGAAATCGCCGCCACTGGAACGACGGCGTTTCGAGCGATTAGAGAGAGAGAGAAGACCGTGTGGACATTAACTGGCTGCCTCCAGCTAGTCATGTCGCGCCAAGTGCACCTCAGTTCCTTACCAACAATATTAGTTTTTCTTTTTGAGCTCAACAAAATAGAATAACAAACTACTACAAGAGAAACCGAACCTATCTAAACCTAATTGGTTGTCTATGATTGAAACCTTGTACACTCTTGTCTTTCAGATGCTGAATTCATAATTTATGGTTGGTTTACCTTTGAACAATGTTTCAATTGCTATAGAAGAATGATGAACATGAATTTGAGACATTTGAATAGACATGTGACTCATCCTCATCAATAACATGAATTGAACATGAATTCATCGTGAATTTTGAGACCTTTGAATGGACATGTGACTCATGCCTCATCAATATACAACACAATGTGCATGGTAGCTGTGTTCAATCTGATTCCGCAGCAGTATTCATCACTCGAGACCTATTAAGCTTATTCCAGTTGGGTTAATCTACAAAATAGTTTGTAGAATACCTCCTAATCTACTTTTTCTAGATAATCAGAAATTAAAAGCTCATGATAGGTCCTGCAGTACTTGGTCTTAGAGAATATAAAGTCTCCTGATGAATTACAGTTACATACTATCTAAACATAATCTTCAAGATTGTCTTCTTCTAGGAGAGCTTGATATATATATACGTTGCGAAATAATAACATGGCTGCATATGCGATCGCTAATGTTGTAGCTTGAGAGGATGGGCAAATGGTTAGGTTAGAGGATGTGCCTTCTTGGCTCATGTCCATCACTGAGAGTGAGAGGCCTTTAACCCAAATAGATGGTAGTGAGAAGTGTAGTTCTTGTCTACAGTGGGTCTTCCCCAAGTTTTGTAATCTTTGATTTTATTCAATAAAAGCTTTTATAATTATAAAAATAAACAAATAAATAAATAATCTTCAAGATTGTCTTACTAGCTAGATTATTGTATATATATTATTTGGGTTATAGAGAGGCTACAATGCCACAATGTTAGAATCTTCTATCTCCATAATCTTTGAATAAGCATTATAGTTTCTTTACCTTAAGATCAGTCACGGCTGAAGAAGACTCAAATATGCAGCTCTAAAGGAGCAGTATGCGTTTCAGCGTTTCCCACTGTTACCCCAGGACTTGTTTTCTGGCAATTCCTTATACCCTGACCTTTGGTCAATGGCAGCTTAAGAATGTCAGTAATCTAAGCTCTTGATGTGGCTGAGTAGTACTCCTGCATATATCTTCCAACAAAATAAGTCGAATGGATTTATGCAAGTCCCTCAATCTGCTACTCATCTGCGATTCTTCAAAAATAACCTCAACTGCAGGCTATAGCCATCCAGAAGTCAAAAACTAGTCAATAAAACTATTTCAATCATTTTCCTAAACTGCTCATAGAAAGGTTTACAAATCTGTTTGGCAGTGTTGGGCGGTTTTAGGCCTGTGAAAGACAGTTCTTACTTCTTACTGGCAGGCAGTAAGGTATGATAGGATTACTAATGAATATTTCTCATTACGCTAGTCTGCAACAAAAAATATATACAAATTTGTATTTTGTTTTTCCACTAAAAAATAATAATATGGACGGGACATTCCATATGGTATGCTATATGCGAATCAGGCTATATTACAATTGTAGAAGGCAATGAGTAAATTTTCATCCCGAGTTTCTTCATCATCCGTATCAATGAGTAAATTTTCATCCAGAGTTCCTTCATCATCCGTGTCAACCTCAAGTCCTTCTGAAACTTGTGGCATGTTACAATAAAATTGTAGGAGGCAATGAGTCAAATCTTCATTACCGATTTTCTTCGTCATCCGTGTCAAGCTCGAGTCCTTCTGCAGCTAAGAGCTGACCAATGATCTTCCTCTTATCTTCCTCTGCTTTCCTTCTCATGAGATCTCGTTTCTTTAAGACTAGTGTATGCCGCTTTAGTGTACTGGAGAAATACTCTGCAGATGCCTTCTTTTCTCTCGCCAGGATTTTCTTCTCTTCATCAGGGTCGACCTGTATTTCCAATATTGACCCATGATGTAATAGTCAATGCTAAAATAGAAATCATGGAAGGGGGCCTGTTAAAGCTTTTGAACATTAGTGTTTGATCAGTCAAACACTAGTAGAATATATAGTTGCCATTGATTTTACATAGTTCAAATGGAGAAATGTTGAAATATGAAAACTACAGTTCCTTTTACTGTTTTACAGCTAATTCAGATATGTATCTTCAGCTAGCTTGATCTTAATAGAAGACAGAAAATAAATAATTCTATACCTTAGAACGAGAAAGTCGACGTGCACGGATATTCATCTCACGCTGCTGTTGCTCAGCCCAAGCCGCTATTGCCATATCACCTCGCTGATCAAAAGCTTTTCGCTTTTTCATTAGCCACGCCATCCATGCTTCAGATGCCTGATAGAAAAATGCACATCAAGTAGTGATTACGGAAACAACTAAAACAGAAGTCAAACTATCAGCTGATAAATGAATTACAATACAACCATGAACATTTTCCTACATGTACTAAAATTAAATGCTATCTTAATATAAGAAACAAGAAAATACAGAGCAACCAAAACTTGAACTACAAAGCTTACTTTCAATGGGTTGACTCGGTTATCCCTGTCATATTGGCCCCTCTTCTCGACCTCCAAAAGCAATTCATAAGCAGCTTGAATCTTGATAAACCTAGCTTCAGCTGTTTCCCCCTCCTCCAGGGTCCCTCTGCCATCATAGACTGGAAACAGGATGGACAACCAAATCAACTTAAACTCAGGAAATGCATACAAACTTCTATGCAAACACAAATGAACTGAACTATATGCAATATGTATATGGGACTCCCACTCCTTGAAACGCATCTCATCTTCAATAAAAATCAAGGACCATGCAATCCCAAGAACTCTTTAGGTATCGCTTTAGCCAACTCTTTCTGCAATTAGTATCTGATCACAAATTGCCATTTTGTAATATATATGCAGTTCCTCCGCTATCCACCAGAAGCACACACACAGTACACACTTCAAGGTCAGAATTTTCAAATTGGTTTCATACTTCCATTTCACCTTCTTCCCTAACTGAACAAATAATTCTATAAATGTATCACTTTCTAATTAACTTTTCAATCTATATGTGATTTTACTAGCAATTTACAGACATGAAATTCAAACTCTTGAGAATAATTTCCAGTAAAGATAAGGTAACAAACCATCAGGATGATAAAACTTGGCCAATCTTCTGTAAGCCACCTTTATCTGATCATCATCAGCATCCATCTCTAATTCTGTAATTACAAAAATCAAATCAAATAAAACCACAAAACCCAGAAATTCCAAAGTTCAAAGCTTCAAACTTCAATAAGAACAAGGACCCAATTACCAAGAGTTTCATAGGGAGACTTGGGGTGGGTCCAATTCGAAGCCCTAATCATGGACCTTCTCTGGTTCGCTCTGAACCACGACTCGCTCCGATTCAATCTCACGAAATCGGAAGATGACGCAGGCGAAAGACTAGGTGAGTGATTAGGGTTTCGCTGAAAAGAAACCCTGGAGCTGAAGCGAGCTTGGTGTCTGCAACATACGAAGGAGGTGAAGACGGCGTGTGGCCTGCAGATGGTCCTCAAATTACTCATCTTGAGCTCAGACCCAGAACCAATTGGGGGAGAATTGAATCGGATCGATTGGAATTGGAAATCTAGGGTTTCGGTGTGGAGTGAAGAATTGGGGTTACGAAGGTTGAAGACGTGAAGCAAGTGAAAACATAATTTGTATTTCTATTATTTATAGCTTTCCATTTGTGTCAGTTAATTTCCCGGGAAAATCAGGTTTATTTATTATATATTTAAAGAGGTATTTTAGTGGTAAAGAAAAATAGAAAAGAAAGTACAAAATGGTCAATTTAGTTTGTTATTTTGGTGGCCATTTCAGTCGGTGGCTCATGTTCTCAAGCATCAAACTACTTATACCTTTGAGAAACAAATTTATGTTGCTTTATGTAACATTTATCAGAAATTCAGCTTGAATAATTATCTAAGCGTTACGAGAACGTAAGACTAGTGTGGTTGCATTATCTTCACAGTCTAAAACTGAAGGAATGGTTTACACTATGCAGATGAGCAGAATTTTATGATGTACAAAATCAATGTAATTCCCAATTGATGATAATGGGATAATGGGTTTCCAATTGTGTCCATAATCTATTGTTGGCATGCACGGGAATAACTGTCTCAACAAATTTACACATAAGTACTGGTAATACATATTGCATTTCGAATAAACCTACCCAAACACTATGCTACAGGCATTGGGGGAACATAGCTCAAAAACCTACATATGTTTTGAACTGATACAAACCGGACTGAGCTTAATATTTACACCTTCTGATACAGGAGAAGTAGTACTGGGGAAACTACAATACTAAAGGAGATCAGGATGCATATGACTAGGCTGCTGGGGGTTCGCGTGGACGAGCAGTCCAAAGAGAACTGAGGGCACGAAGCCGCTGAAAGTACTCTCCTAATGCAAGCAAACCGCGAGCCGCTTGGTGAGTCGTGAGGATTCTGGACATTTGCTGCAGAGTCTGCTGCCGAAGGTGATCAGCCTGTCTCGGAGAAGAGCAACACATTTCAGCAAACAACTAGTGTTATCAAACGAAAGTTGATAAGAGGAGTACAATATGTAAATGTTTATGATATCACTCTGGCTAGGTGGAAAAGGCATTTCTTGCTTCCTCATCATGTTTATAATTCATATATAACAGATTCATCATCATATCTTGATAACAGTCACTCTTTGGTTCTATGCACTTTTCCTTGCAAGTTTCCCAAACTAACTAAAGAAATTCCAGATGGCACTGGGATCTTTACCTGGCTAACAAAGCTTTCCAGTGCTTCAAATTTCTCAATTGCAGCAGCCATCTGAGATCCATATGTTTCTCCACTCAATATTTGATCAGCTTCTAATGTCTTGGCCAGTGTCTGCTGCAGTTTATCCATTCCCTGTGAGAGAGCATCTTCGGCTTGCTGAGATGATTGCTTTAGGTTATAAAAATCCAGACTCTGTGGCTCAGTCAATGGCTCAAGTTGGGACTCGAGAATCTGTGTAAATGAAACATGTAGAATATTACACATTCATTGAAATTAACTAGTTCTGTAACTACAAAAGTTAGAACTGTCAATTTTATATCCAGGTGGAAGAAGTGCTTTCATCATCTAATAACTGTAAGACTCATATCTCAAGCCTATGACACATGCGTCACAAGTATATACTCTAAAACATGAATGTTCATATTTATGAGTAATATTTTAGAACAAAGCCCACTATTAGCTGTACACAATATGTTCAATGTGCATGAATGCTCCCCAAGCAACCCAGTAAACTTCTATGTCCTATTGTAATGAACTTCTTGAAGTTGCTCATTTTAAAACTTCAGGTATTTATGGTTCTCAATGCCCACCCTTCTCAAAACGACATATGTACAATATGTAATAGAGCTATGTATATATGCAGAGAATTATAAAATCGATGACCACCAAACAAGCAGTCGCCAAAATAGAGCTGAAGTAAATTTACATTTAGAAGCTCCGATGGGCGAAATCCTCCAATCCAGTGAAAGTACCGTTCTACTGATGTTCTCCATATACCAGACAGCAAGTAAAAGATATCAGCCTTAGCAGCATCTGCCTTCATGCGGAAAAGAGTAGCATAGTGGTTCAAGCCACCTTCTACAAGTATTCGAAGTTCTATTTCAGTTGCATGTTCTTGCAATGCATTTCGAAGTTCAATATTTTGTCTATGTTGCTCTTCTACCCAGTGTCCATATTCCAGCTCAAATGTAGTGATCCCTGCACAATTAATAACTCAGTTAACATTTCTATTGAAACTATGAACAAAATAAAAGACAAGAAGGGTTTTTTAGTCCCTCTGAAGATTAACATGTCTAATACATGAAGAAGGCCGTTGAGTGTAAAAGTTAATTAGTTAGCCTTATGCCTGGTGTTAGAAAAGCTGGATCAGATGCCATGATATTCGAATAGCTCTAGTCTTTTGGAGATGAATTCAATAGGTTGTTGATAATGGATATCAATAATCACAAACCTGAACTCACAATTCCATTGTATCCCATATGACTACCACCAAATGAACTGCCTCCATAAGCAGCCTGCAATTAGCCAGAGACAAAAGGAGGAAAAGAATAACCATTGTATCCCATACTGGTTTTACACTACACTAGCTTTGGAGCATGATCAGAGAGAAAAAGTGGAGATTCTCTACTCACCTGTTTTCTAGTTCTGTCCAGTTCCAGCTCCAGTTGTGCCAGTTTAAAACGGCTTGTTTCTAGTTGTTGGACATAAGCCTACGGTATTACAGAACCCAATTATTGCATCCAGTAGACAATTTTAGCAATGAAATACATGAAGATGATTCATATTCACCTTTTTCCGCATACGACTTTTGCGTGCAGCTTCACGATTTTGCTCTAAGCGTCTCTGTACCTGTATATATATAGATACTTGCACTTTCAGAATCATAAACTTGTATCAGTCAGACTGATCATCTAATAATGTACCGTTATGGAGACGATTGATGGAATCAAAGCATATGAATACAACTTGTCAATCTTCAGATATAACTCCAGACTCTAGAGAACTGAGAATCTGAGATATAGGGGATTCACAAACCATTGATGAGCCATTCATCAAGGCTAATAGTGAAGAATATAATTTAGGAATTGCAACTACATATCTTGTTCTAGCTTGATGATGATAATGGATATTAATCTTTGAGATCAGAAACACAAGTCAGTAGCAAAACCATGACATAATTATGTTGCCAAGTCAAGTAATGCAATGAAGTAAGAGGAGTCAGATGAGGGAGAGCAGTCATCAATACCTTATCAGCAGATCTGTTTGATTCTTGATCATTTCCAGAAGGTCCCATCGGTTCAGGAGAACCAAATCCGATCTAGAGAAGTGCAATCACAAAATCAATTCAAGCTCATTGATAAATCAAAGTGACTCCAACATTGAAGAAAATAGACCAAACTTCATGCTCCCTTACCTTGTTATCTATCCTAGAATCCACCTCTACAATTGTGGAAGCACCTATGTTTGAGCTGTTACCACCACTGAAGGTTTCTCTCCAAACACCCACCTGCCGGAAAGGCTCATATATCCCCATTTGTCTTGAGGAAGCAAATTGCGTTGATGGATAGCTCATACTCTATCAGAAATTGTAACAAAGGACTGAGTCAGAAAACACATGAAAAAGTGAACAAAGCTGGGGCATCCCTAGTGTGTGAAATCCCAACTCTATACTTGGCTCCAAGAGAAGACCAATAAGTATGACCCCACTGAACTAATAGTAATTGGACTAGAAACCAGCTCTCACAGTCAGAAACTGACAACATAAGCCAGAATCAAAGAAGCAGTCATTAGTTTTGGAATTTGGAACCTCAACAAAAACAAAGGTTGAGCATGATGAAGAGTATCTGTCCTGAACTCCTAATGCTGAGTCATAGAAACTCCATCCTTGTACACAAACCAGAAGACACACGATAAAAGCAGAGAAGAAAGCATGGTATCAAAGCTTTCCTAAACATAAAAAACCTCCTCACTTTAAATAACCAGAACAAGTGGATAAAAAACTCAGTAAAAGTTGGGGGAAGTGATAATCTCCAGTTGTTATTATATTTCTTTACAAATATAACATATAGTAATCACAAATACATACACAAGGACATACATATATACAAACAAAATTGACATTAGCAAAAAGAAACATTACCTCTTGAAACATGCCTAACGTGAATCTTCAAAGCATAGACCAACAAGGACTTTCTGCAAAACTTGAACTTCAAGATAAATAGAGAGATACAAAACCCAGGAAAGTTTTGTAGAAAAAGACTTGAAATTTGAGCTTGAATGATGAAATGGGGTTGTGGGTAGAGATGTGATGACTCTAGTTCAACAATGCAATGATATTTGGTGAGACCCCAATTTGTGGGAATCCATTGGCTCTCTCCCCTCCACCTTTAAAATATTCACTCTTTCCTGAAAGAGCCACAGTAAACCGTTAACGTCGTCAAAGCCCCCACTAACGTCGTTATCACAAAGCTTTTCTTTTTCTCTTTCAGAAAACAAAAAAAGAAAAGAAAAGAAAAATAAAAACAGCAAAAGGACAAAGACGATATGAGGTCACTTACACGAGGATGCCAGGTGGAGATCGAGGGATGGTTGGTGACTTCCGTGGCCGGTGATGTTAGCGACTTTTAGGAAAGTCTGGGGACAGTGAGGAGGAGGGTTACGTTGGTCTTTTTCTACTTCTTCTTCTTCTTTTTTTGAAATCTACGTTGGTCTTTTTCTCTTCACTATCTTGGTGTCTTTTTTTTTTTTTTCTTTTGGTCAAATATCTTGGTGTCTCCTAACAGAAGGAATTGTACCTTACTGGCTGGGACACCATCACACCAAAATGTTTTTATAAGAGATACATATTTTTTATTTAAAAAAAATAATTTTGAATACCTGTTAATATAGGATAAATCACATTAACTAAACATAACCGAAATAACTTGTTAATTGCTATCTAGCTTCTCACTCTCAATTAAAAAAAAAATAGAATAAGTCATATACAATATCAAGTTACAATCACATCAGTATACTACTTCAAACGTTTTATATGCTTCATCACTAGCTTATATTTTGTACAAATCTTTAAACATGTTTCAAACAACAAAGATAACTATATAGAGAGCAGCATTCACCAAAGCTCACAATTGTTGTACTTCAGCCAACCATCATTATCGAAGTTTAAATAACTTTGAAGCTATATATGTATCCTATGAAGGTAGTTAAAAACTTAAGGGTAGTACTAGAGGGTCTTAATAAGGCCTAAGATTTATGACCTTAATCCTATGTGGCATGTCATGTCACATAGACACATACATCATCAATTTAAGAAATCATGTCATTTTATTCTTAGGTAAAAATACAATCTTAACCTTAATAATTAATGGATGCTACATAAGGAATATTTTCTTACCCTTTTAATATGGATACGTATATACCAAATTTAGTTAATTTATTAATAATAATGACCAAGTTAATAATCATACCAAATTAGGCTTTTATACCATAAACCAATTTCGTAAATTTCTTAAAATTTCCTTCTATCTTTATGAATTGAAATTTAGTTCCATTTTAATATTTTATTTTTACAGTTTAAAATTATGATATCTATATATAAGTCATATTCTATATATGTATATATATATATATATTAATTTCTTAAGAACTCGTGGTTTTGAACAAGTATATTCTCATAAATATATGTATTTTCACACTACATATTACGTTCAATCTAAGCATGACAGTGATGAAAAGAAAACGAGAAAGAAAATGCTAGTAATATATATTTTTTAATTATAAAAGAAAGACAAATAAATTTTTTTCTCTTAATAAAAAGACAAAATAATCTAGAGTCATTGGATTTGGAAGGAAAAGATTGTATTTTTGCTTAAGAACAACATGACATAATCTTTTTAATTAGTGATGTGTCTAGGTGACATAACATGTCACTTAAGATTAAAGTCATAAATCTTAGGTCTTATTACGGCCGAGTATCATTTTCCAAAACTTAATTACATAGCAGTCAGATGGAAACCCACCAAGGAAAAACCCAAGCTCTAATCGGCCTTTAGTCACATCCCTCTCCATACACACCATCGTCCCACACTCCCACAACATCCTACGCTGCCGCTGCCAGATCCTGACTTCCCCGCCAGCAACACGGCAGTGACCACCAAGACATTTGGCGTTGCACTTGAAAGATGAAGAGTCAGCCTCTCACCAGCCGTGACGAAGATCCCATTACTGAACAATATCATCAAACTCGAGCGCAGAAACCTCATCCACCTGAGTTTCCATCGAACAACAGCACCAAAACACACATCCGGCTTCGATCTTTAGAAATGCAAGCCGTATAACAGCCAGGGTTTGGAGAGCTGGTAATTACGTAGCAGAAAATATTGTTTTAATTTCAGTTTATCATTGTCACGCTATCTTCACCAATCAAGGTACCGTAGTTCAGAGGCACCATATATATATTGGTTGTTTAGGTGGAGATGTTTAAACTAATCACCCTCATGTACCATTCTCTTGGTTTATCCTTAGATCGATCTTAGATCCTTTCAAAATAAGCTTCCTGCTTGGTTGGAAATTAAAAGAGCATAATGTCAGTTAACGTACTACTTAATTAACTAAGTACATAAGATTAGAGGATAATCGATCCAAAGCTTTTCCGACAAAAATGTCCCTTCTCATTCTAAAGGAGCATGAGGACGTACTATCGTGATCCATAAAAAAGTATGTACTGTATGGATGAAATGAGGAAATTGAAAGTAGCACTTTCGAATTCCCATCAACTTGGGAAGCTATATAAATGCTCTACCACATGTGAAAACCTTTTGCAAGAGGTTAATTAGGAGAAATTACACGTACGAAAGTTCACTCTATAAACCGAACGTATATGTATATTATGTGTGTTAAAATTTTTTTATTTTCATCGATGAGTGCTTAAAAAGATAAAACTTATGTCACTAGAACAAATGATGATGCGATCATTGTCAAAACTCTATAACTGATAAATCATATCATCAATTATATGCATAGCAGTTTTGGCAAATTTGAGCCGGCAATGACATATTGTAATGTCTTTCGGTTGTGCTTGCATAATGTGCACTGTGTGTGCTTCCCATATCAGACGAAGCAATGCTGCGTCAACTTAGCATACAAGTTACAGAGTAAAGCAACAAGAAAACAAACGAAACCAAGATTGGCAGGGGAAACCATCAATCAAAAAGAATAAACTAAAAGTACTATATATGACCAAGTGGCCTTATATATCTAGCTGATGCTCGTCCATTTGGTAATAATATGTACGTAAGGTCTTCTGAGCTTGATCACCACTATATATAATCCCCAATTATTGTCTATATAAAATAGAGCAAATTCATCACATTACTTACCACAAGTGATCGATCAATCAATAAGGATCATTTACTTATAAGATGGTCATTTGTGTCACTTTCTTGGACACGAACGACACTTTTTTTTTTTTTGGTAAACAGAATAAGAGCTATCTCATTGCTTTTATTCGAAAATTTATTAATATCAAAAGAAAAGATACAAAGTAAGGGGGACTAAACTAGAACCTTGTTAACAGAGAATACAATGCTAATGAAAGTCTAAATCAAAGAAGAAAAAGACCTTTTTTTATTTATTTATTACAGAAATAGCACCTAAAAAAGAGGCTTGAAAAACTAAGAAAACATGTTTGTAAGCCGACCTGAGAAGTCATGACTAGGCAAGTGCAAGAATGGCGGTAGAGAATCCCACCGAACCCTCTGTATTTGCACCATAGTTAGCTAGCTTATCGGCAACCGAATCGCCCTCTTTGAATATATGTGCAGTATGCATGCAATTTTCCCAAACTATATGCAAGTGCCATGGAGCAGACAAAGTCACCCTGAAGTACTTTAACAATATCAACGAATCAACCTCCAACCAAAGATTGTGTCATTGATTAGTCTAGGCAATATGCACTGCCTCAATCACTGCTAACATTTCGGCATTAACCACATGAGCACGAGCTGCAAAAAAGCACCTAGAAATGATGCATCATGATTTCTAAACATACCACCATAACCTGAGTGTGCCTGATCATGAAAAGATCCATATGTGTACACCTTTACCCAGTGAATAGGAGGAGGCTGCCGTAAAACATGAACAACTCCATCTGTGTAACAACTGACACATGTTTGGTGGCATGGTATAGTAAACAACAAATACAAGAGAAGTTTTGAACTTGTAAGGTACGAGAGAAGTTTTAACTTACATTTATAGACTTTTAATTTGAAACATGTGGTTTATCCTTGTACCGGTTGCAATCTCTTAATATATCCCAATTCAAATCTTCTCTTATAAATAAGACCAAAAGAATAGGAGTAAATTATTCTAAATAGTGATATATAGCAGTACTGCATATACTACGATTTCCAAGCCATTAATTATTCAGTTTGAGGTGTAGAATTTTAGACTATCACTACCAGGACAAGCACTTTAGCCGATGAAAAAGTTTCGTCGGCCTGTTAGCTTAATTCGTCGGCCTGTTAGCTTAATTCGTCGGCTAAGATTTCGTCAGGAAAATGTCATCGGTGATGACTTTAGCCGACGAAAAAAAAATTTCGTCGGCTATAGTCCCACAGTTTAGCCGACGAAAAACATATCGTCGCTTTTTATTACAGACTTTAGCCGACGAAACAATTAAGATATTCGTCGGCTAAAGTCTGTAATAAAAAAATTTTCCCAGACTATAGCCGATGAAATATAGTCTGTTTCGTCGGCTAAACCTTATAAAAAATTAAAAAATAACTATAGCCAACGAAATATAGTCTGTTTCGTCGGACTAAACCTTAATAAAAAATTTAAAAAAANAACTATAGCCGAACGAAACATGCCATAATTCGTCGGCTAAACCTTATAAAAAAATTAAAAAATACTATAGCCGACGAATAAACTGAAGATATTCGTCGGCTATAGTATTTAAATATCGTGGGCTAAAGTTGCTGGTTTTTGAAAAAAAAAACTGCAGAAACTTTCGGCCACCTCCAATCACCACCAAAATTTGACAGAATTTTCCTCTCAACATTTCGAACAACTTTCTAGAATAAGTCGAAGCCCAATTCTAAGCCTAAACAGGTTAATTGAATCAAAATATAAAAATCCCCAATTTTAAACCCTAAAAACTTCAAATCTTCGATTCTCCTCACACACACCGAATCGAGCTACCAAATTCTAAGGGAATGTAGTACTAATCAAACTCAACTTATCCATATATAGAACTCACCAAATGGTGACCTGAGGAAGGAGAAATTCGATCGACACCGAATCCGAACCGGCGGAGTTTTGGAGCTCAATTTATCCCTCACGGCGGCGCCACTCGATGCATCACCTGTCCAGCAATGAAGTAGAGACGACAGTGAAGCTTTTGGGACAAGTGTGGCAGTCTCTGATGGCTAGACGGCGGAGCTAGGCCGAGAAGAAAATCCGACAGGCGAAACAGACTTCTTACCATCCACCTCCGGTAAAACTCCTATATAAAGAACTTTACCCGACGAAATTATTTATTTTCGTTGGCTAAACTCTTTTGAAAATTTTGAAAATTTTGGTTGAAAATTTTGAAATTTTTCGACTTTAGTCGACGAAATCGGCTAAAGTCTTTTGAAAATTTTCCCCGCCCAAATTTTTTTGACCTTGGCCGATGACTTTTTTAATATCTCGTCGGCTAAAGTCTATAAATTCACGAAAACGCTCATATCTCCCTCTATATTACGTACTTTGGTCGAACCTTCCACACGAAAAACTTTCATGTAGATGAGACGCAACCGTCTATATAAAATTTTTGAGACATTTACCTTCTGACGATAGGGCTCCCCATAGGGAATAATAACAGTAAATAGGGCTGACCGCTATTATCGGCACCGAGACTTTACCTGATTTACGTGATTTTTGAACCACAGCCTTATTTCACCATTTTGAACACATCTTATTTCACGAGATTTTTGATAATTTTGCTTCCTATGTAGAGTTGGTTCACAAAGTTGTATAACCTACTAAACAAGTTATACAACATTAGTAGACACGTTGTGATTCCGATGACTAAAATTCACAAACCAAAATTCGACCGTCAGATATGATCATTATGACGAAAGATGTCTATGGTAAAAAATTCAACTGGATCCGACAACGTTAAGGGCTCGATCGAAACGGTCAACCCTAATCGATCGTCACTTATCACACGAAAACGCTAATATCTCCCTCTATATTACGTAGTTTGGTCAAACATTCCACACAAAAAACTCTCACGTAGATGAGACGCAACTGTCCATATAAAAATTTTGAGACATTTACCTTCCGACGATAGGGCTCCCCATAGGGAATAATAACTATAAATAGTAGACACGTGATTCCGATGACTAAAATTCACAAACCAAAATTCGACTGTCAGATATGATCATTATGACGAAAGATGTCTATGGTAAAAAATTCAACTAGATTGGACAACGTTAAGGGCTCGATCGAAATTGTCAACTCTAATCGGAAATAAGAAAACTACATTTTGAAGCCCTAAACGGACTCGGATGGCCAAAAGGGCCCATACATCATGGAAATAGCAATGAGTTTGACTCGTAGGGCCATTACGCTTCCGGAAAGGTATCACAATAGTCAATCAGACACCAAAAACCAAATCTGTAGCATAGTGAATAATAAGAGTAAATTGCATTGACCGCAACTATCGGCACCGAGACTTTACCGGAATACCGTAATTTTTCAATTGTAGACATATTTCACCATTCTGGTCATATCTTATTTCACTACTTTTTTGCGTTTGAAGGTTCTACGTATAGTTTTTTTTTTCCCAGATGAGTTATTGTCCAGATCTGCAAATATAAGGCACTTTAGCCGACGAAATTATATTTTTCGTCGGCTAAACTTTTAAAAATTTCGTCGGTTAAAGTTCACAGACTATAGTTGACGAAAAAAATTATTCAGACGACGAAATTTTAATTTCGTCGGTTAAAGTTGACCATAGCCGACGAAAATTTTAAATTATCCGACGAAGGGAAATTTCGTCTGCTAAAGTGGACTTTAGCTGACGAAAAAATAATTCGCCAGCCTGGTTTTTTTATTTTCGTCGGCTAAAACCTTTCTTCTGGTAGTGTATTATTAGGTGCCAAAACTTGTACACCTAGAGGTGGCAAACAGGCCGGCCCAGCCCGGCCCGTCTAATCGGGTTTCGGGCCGTGCTTGAGCCGGCCCAGTTACTCAAATGTAAGGCCTAGCCCGACCCATGGCCCAAGCCCATACTGTGGTGGGCCGGGCCGGGCCGGGATCATGAACGGGCTGTGTCGGGCCCGTTTCGTGCCGAAAATTAAAAATAATCGAGGTGAATGTCCTATACCACTGCTTCTACGCTCATGATCTCAACTTTTAATTATACATGATACGATTACAAACCAAAACTAATTCACACAATCTATCAATCATTTTTTTCTTTGTCAACAACTAAAGAAATAAATGATAAATACTTATTATTCACAATTTAATAAATTTTTAGGCAAAAACTTCTTACGAGTCTAAAGGAATCTAAATTCATACTCAAATAAATAATTATTAGATATAAGTTTATTGTTCACACTCAAAACTAAATTTATTATTTATAAATATGTTATCTTCATATTAAAAATGGAAAAAAATTATATTTTATAGCGGGCAGGGCCGTGGGCCTCAAATTATCGTGCTCGGGCCAGGCCGGGCCCATGGGCTCATTTTTTTAGACCTAGCCCGACCTATTAGAATAACGTATTTAGACCAAGCCGGGCTGTTAACGGACTTGGGCCGTACCGGACCGCTTTTAAACGTGCCGTGCCATGTTTTGCAGCCCATTTGCCACCTCTATGTACACCTAAACTGAAAATCCTAGCCTAGCTAACCTTGATAATGTAGGGGTGATACCAAACATAGAACAAAACAATATGCATGAAGTACTTGGATATAAGAATCCACAGTTTTATAGGATTTATAATCTAAATTGGAGATATAACCAGAGAAGCTGATGAAAAATGATATCAATCGATTTAAAATATATATATCATGAAAGACAGAAGATTCGAACTGAACATTTTTATATTATGAGAAGAAGATTCGAAGTTTACTTTAGATACAAAGTTTTGAATGTAATATCTACAAAGCTAGGATTGGCTGTTGCCATCATATGTATTATAACAATTCAAGTGATTAAACTAGATCAAAACTGGTATGTCAGTGTGCTAGATCACATGTAATTTGTACATATAGAAGTTTTGATTACATTTGTAAAATGAGAAAGACACCAATGCATCATCCATTTTAGATCATAATTGAGTATAAAGAATCGGGCATAGTCTCACTTTTGCTTTGTTTATAATGCCTCAGGATGGGACTTTGATTTCTTTTCTACCTTGTAATTTATTTGTTTTCATCAGCTAATGGCAGATGCTTCCCTAACTCCCATCACTAATTAATGAAAATCTAAAGTGATGATCTAGTGCTTATACCAAACGCATCTCCAGCTTAAGATAACTTTTAATAAAATGATTTACTAAAAGGCATTTTGTTTGGACTTAAGACTATATCCCGCCCACTTTCTTTTCTTTTTCACTTTGTGTTTTCTTTCTTCTTAATTTGAATAACAAGTTATTCTATTTTTTCTTCTACCAAAATTTCCAAAATTTTGTTCATCTATCTCGATGATCTCCAAACCTTGCACCATTTATGTTTCTTCAAAAGAGGACAGATTGAAACCGATTGAGAATGCTAAGGCGAAGCTAAGAAGAGGGGAAGGGGTGTCATCCTCCCCCCCCCCCCCCCCCCCCCCCAACTGATCTACGCACACACCCTAGCTACAAACCATTATCAATTATAATTAAATATTAACTTTGTTGGAAACAATAAAAACTTGGCTATGTGACACCTCGGAACTCAACTTAATTTTGGCTCCGCCTCTAGCTACAAACTCTAACTTCATAATATAAACATATGTCACCATATATATCGTTCAATAAATAACTTGTTCAGGTGTGGTTTCTCATGAAAATGATGTCGGTCAAAGAATTATACATAAACAAGAATCAAGTTTAAATAAATTTGCAGAAAGATCGACGGAACACAAATTAAGTAGGCAAAGTGCAGCAGAATACGGCCTAACTGGTCCAAGTGGCATTGGAGATATTAGTCTTGGGAGCCAAGATTCTAGTCCCATGTTATGTGAACTTAAACAATCACAAGAAGAACCATTAGAAAAATCATGAAAAGGAAAGGCATTCGTAGAGAAAACCAACCATTTGGGGTGTCAATATGACCATTAGATGACTTAAAGATTATTCCATTAGCTTATTTCAATGCATGTGGTTGGTGATGTTACTCAATTCTATTCGTTGCGGAAAAACAAATAAACATAGGAAGGAATAGTTGATCGATGATCATGAACAACCGCGCGCCGGGATTCCAACTTTTCCCACTCAGAAGAGAAAAACTGAAAAAGCTAGCGACTCCTTTCTTTCAATATCTAGCTTTATGTTTGTCATGGCATACTTGAACACGCAGTCCCTTATTAGACGTCATAGCATGCTTAATCAACAAGGTGTTGCGGGCCTAACTCCGTCCCTTATTACATCATTAATTCAATAAGTGTGTAATAAGGATCACCATACCAATGATCGAGATCATTATTAATCGGTTCTTAGATTGGTTACTCATTTGTAGTTGTAAAAATAGTCTACAAATTAAAGAGGAGAAATTTTAAATACACACCCCTAATATCTTAATACACACCTCTGTTATTTTATGTTTCTATTGAGATTTTATAGGTAAGCTAAATGACCAAAACAAACATCTATTATTAAAAAAAAAAAATAAATTAACACACTAAAAGTATTCTTTTCAACATCTTCTACGGTTCTACCCTAATATCGTCGAAAGCACGTCTTCTCCCCTAACCCCAACTCTTCTCCAC
>NC_020495.1:28014457-28021648 GCF_000184155.1 Fragaria vesca subsp. vesca | reverse complement strand
TATATATATATATATATATATATATATATATATATATATATCTTATTCAGTTATTCAAATTCCCAGGAGTGATTGACATGATAGGTTTTGGTTCAAGTTCGTACGTAGTATGAGAGCTTGGATAATTCTAGTTTAGCTTAGTTTGGTGGTACTTGGTATATATCGATCCGTGCGTGTCTGTTTATATCAATATATGTAAATGTTAATTTGGTCGTTGATTCTGTTGCAAGTCATCCCTTAATTGTATTCCCTGTCCTGATACAATTGATTCTGTGCTATATCTGGTGGTGTAAGGTGAAGGCCTTTATCATCCACTGGTTTGATTTGGTTCCTAGCTCGATTTGCCTTTCTATATATTCAATCAAGTGGCAATACATGCAGCTTGGATTCCGTTTTTAGTTCTTAATTTGCAGAAAAATAACTAAAACTTAATTACATGCAGTACATATATCTCAGAAACGTACTAGGGTTTATATGATTTTCTTTAAACATCAATTTGAAAACTCAGAAACGGCGCCTGCCCTTAGACTAGAAAGCGTTGTTGTTTTAGATATAAACTTAGGGATCTTAATATTGACAGGAAACAGACGCAGTTCTTGATACTGTTGCGGCTCAAAAGGAACAAAACCCAGCTAAACCTAGCTAGGTGCGAGTGTGTACGTGTGTTTATATATATGCTTGTACGTACGTGTTTTCCCGCAGGTGAGGAGAAGTACCACGTATCCTCTTACTTAATTGGCCGGTTTAACTTGTGCTATGACTCATCATCATCATCCTGTAAAAGAAGACAGAAAAAAAAAGCACGCAAGATCGATCTGAGTGGTGACCACGTTGCACAAAGGAAGGCCGGAGCACACCCACGCATTCATCCATTCTCTGATTGATTGATCGATCCACTTCCTTTACCAGTTTACGGCCACTTTCTCTAGTCATCGTTACATGCATTTCATGAACTGATTGCACTCATTCATCATAACCTTGAAAGTTGAAACCCATTTCACTAGTGTATTATTACTAATCTTTAAGAAAACCTACACAAAGCCCCATTCCCCAACATGGGCCTGAACTATATGCAAGGGAAAGTTCATGCATATGGTATGGAGAAGAAGGTATGCTATCTCCAAAATTAATGCGAGGAGTGCAGAAACGTACTGAAAACCATTGCAACACGCTTGTATGGACAAGAAGGTATGCTATCGATCTCCAAAACGCGACGGGATTACAAAGTAAAGTTTCAGAGAAACCGATCAGCCATTTTTGTAGCTTGATCAGATCTTTGATTATTTGCAACTGATTACAACACATCCAAAAAACAGCGTGTGAATAAAATTTGCGTAATTATGAGGACATAATTAAGCGTGTTAATATTCTACCCCCTCAATTAAAAAGAAAAAAGACCATTTGCACAAAATAGAAAAAGTCAAACCCTATTTCAATGATAATCTTTTTTATTAGCCTATTTGAATACAAGGTATTTATTTTAAGCCCAAATACACAAATCTTTATTAAAATATAATAAATGATATTTTAAAAGACTTTTTTACCCTTAACCTTTATTTAAAGAGAAAAAATAAAAAATAAAAAGGAAAGACTTTCCCGGAAGCACACCGGACACCGGCGCCGGTCGTCGGTCACCGGATTCCGGTCGCTGAACACCGGACACTGGCCGCCGGATTCCGGTCACCGGTCGCCGGAAAATTGATGGTGATCGGAAAATCGTCGGAGACGTCGGAGTCTCACTGGATTTTTTTGAAAAAAATGTCACCGGAACCCACCGGATCTTGCCGGAAGCATACCGGCAAAAAAAATGAAGTTTACTACCTCTAGTAAACTTTTACTGGGGGTAGTAAACTTACAAAACAGTAGCTCAAATGCCATAATTCACATTGAAAAGGAGAAAAATCAACTTAGATGCGAAAAAATAAAGTTTACTACCCCTAGTAAACTTTTACTAGGGATAGTAAACTTGCAAAACAGTAGCTTCAATGCCATAATTCACATTGAAAAAGAGAAAAATCAACTTACATGCGAAAAAATAAAGTTTACTACCCCTAGTAAACGTTTACACCTAGTTTATATGGCTACCAGCCTTCTCCACCGAACCCGACGCCAAAACTATGGACCCCACAATCCTGGAGCAGTGTCCATCCACGGTGACGGTGCGGCGTAACCCTCACCGTAGAGCGAGGCCGTTAACTACTCCGGCAACCACAGCCGCCGGAATTCCAACTCCATCATGTACTGTGCCTAAGGTCCCTTTCCCGATGGAAGAGATCCTCTCCATGGACATATTCAACTCGAAACCCGACCCGGAGAATTTCCGAGTCTTCCTCTGAATTCGACCTCTGCTGAAGCTGTCGGACAAAAGGAGAGGCGTTGCCTGAGATTCGAATGCCAGATCCAAGAACGTGTGGCCGCAAAACCCTAGGAATGCGGCGAGAGAGCAACAGAAGAAGAAGAAAAGCCCTAGCGCCGAGGTCTGTGTCAAGGTGAACAGTGCTCGCTCAGTGATGGTGTCGCCGCCTCTAGCCTTGCAGGAGCCTAATCGGCTCAAATCTGAGGTCTACAATGGCTTCTCTCATGTATTCTCCCCCGATTCCTCTTAGGTTTTGCTTCTCCGACTTTTATCATTTCCGGTGACGGATCTGAGAGAGAGAGAGAGAGTTTTTGATCGGGGATAAAGAGAGGAGAAAGTGAGAAACAGAGAAAGAGAGTTAAATGAGGTCAAGGGTAATGACGTATTTTTATTAGAATTCATTGGAATGGGGTTGGTAAAGAGATTTTTATTGGAATGGGCAATAAACCTTTAAAATTAATACTAAAGTGTCATTTACTCAAAAATATATATATATATGTCTACGTTAACCCTAAGAAATACTACATTCTCATATCTATTGGAAGAGAAAATAAAGTGGAACAGAGGGTGAGAGAGAGAGAGATTAGAGACGATTGAGGAACTAATGGAGGATGGTAATTGGGTCTCTATTATCCCCCAAATGTAGCATGAAAATCTGGTATGGCTGTTAAGATGAGAACTCTCTCACTGAAAATAGGATCCTCTACAACAAATCAACTTCGGCCCGATCATTTCCTGCGGCTCACATTTCGCTTCTCAAGCTGCTTCTTGACTGCTCACTCCCTCTTCACCCACCTTTCCATTTCTCACATTGCACAATGTGACTCTTCCCTAACCTTCTTACCAACTCATCAACATGGTTTGAATTTTCCCATTCTTCCACATTTTTACTATTCTTTACATTTATATACATTTCTATTCTGGGTGTAGACCATATATATCCAATTTGAGGTGTCCAGGGGATGTGTGACTTGGCTATCAGGTAGGTTTTGGAAGGGTACATATGGATGATAGAACTTTGGTGTCTGGAAATGGAGACGAGAAACCACAGTTTCCTCCATTGGCTGGACAAGGTTCTAATTACAATCTGACTTTGGATCGCAATGAGGTTGAAAGCAATTTGGGCAATATGAGCAAGCCTCTAAATACTAGAATGGCACATTTGGATGAGTTTCTTAAAAATGTGATCTCAGTTGATCAAGAAGTGCAGCTGCTGCAACACGCTTCTTCTTCTTGTTCCTCACTACCCACTTCACTATTTCTTGGGAATTTCAATTTGAATGGACCACTAATGAGTACTACTAAGAAGAAAATTACTATCGATGAGGTATGGAAGGAAATTGCTCATCATGATCATCATTCTCTCAATCTCAATTCTGCTGCAGCCCATGATTCTTTGCATCATCAAAGAATGACTACTATTGGGGAGCCAACAACAGAAACAACACCACCTGAACATCTCCTAGTTCGAGCAGGTATCCTAAATGCTCATCAAATGATGCCTATTGATCCAGAAGCCGTGGTATCACAGCAGGCAGATTGGTTTCAGTTCCAAGTTGCTGCTGCTGCTGCTGCTCAGCAAATGACCATGTTGGACTCAAATTTCACGGTTTGTGAGTCAGTGTTTGAGAACTCATCATCAGCTATGAATCTTGATAATTTCTCTGAGAATCATCAAGTGGGTATGTCAATTCCGTTGCCAGAAATATCAGCAGCATCATCATCAGAGTCTCAGGCAACTCATGCCGAGAGGAAGCGCAATTACTCAGATGAAATGAAGGAGAAAAGCATTGAGAGGAGGCAGAAGAGGATGATCAAGAATAGAGAGTCAGCAGCAAGGTCAAGGGCAAGGAAGCAGGTCATTTTGAATATATCTTACAGCGCTATCTTTATGATGTAGTTAAAGTAGTTACTCCATCATCTGTCTCTATATATAATATGAACTTGCAACTTACGAGTATGCTTTTGTTTAATGATATAGGCTTATACCAATCAGTTGGAGAGTAAAGTATCTCACCTGGAAAAAATGAATACCTGGCTCAAAAAGCAAAAGGTACCAGAATCACAAATGTTAAGCAACGTACCCACCCATTACTGTTATTTTTATACTTCTGTTGTGATGTGTATATTTTTGTTTCATCATAGGGTTTTCTTGTTGGCTTTTGCATACGCTAGTATCCATTTTCTCTTTTGCATAAACTGGTATGAGTAGTATCTATTGTCTCATTTCTTAACAAGTATAAGCCTTCAGAGTTTAGTGATTATCCAATATGGTGTCAAAACTCCATATCTTATTCAGAGTTCAGTGATTGTCTAATATGGTGTCAAAAGTACTCTAGATCCTTAAGATATTGAGTTCCAACAATCCGACCTTCGACTTTATAATTTGATAGGTGAAGTTGCAAATAAGGGATTTGGTTAATTAAATTTTAAATTTAGTAGTTGTCCTGCATCTAACACATTTGAAAACTTAACTGAAGTTTCAGTCTTCACCTAAAACTTATGCTTAGTTTTAAGACATCCATACAAGCTGGGAAATGCTGGCTTGTTCTTTGAAATGCTGCATCTAAGGAAAAGGATTTCTACTATTCACGAGACTGCATGAGCTTGTCCGGTGATATTAGGTTTTTTCATTTTCCCCAAGTAATTAAGAACTGTATGTTATAAGTCTTTTGGTCAGTATCTCCATGATAATAGGACTATATTGCTTGGAATTAAACTGTTAACACTAGCTCTTTACTACTTCTTAATGTGTTTTTGATGCAGGAGGTGGAGATACTCTTATCTTCAAATCCTACTAATTCCATGCCTACATACCAACTTAGGCGCACCAGTTCAGCTTCCTTTTAAGCTTTTCCTTTTAGGCTTCTAGCTAGCTTAGCATCTGTTTACACATGGTCTTCCTTCATTATGATTCAGCTTCCTTATTGTGTCGTTTGTGGATTCAGAAACTTTGGTTATGCATTTTTGAGAATTGGGTATTATCCATAAGAAGGAACTTTCTTTCAGTTTGATTTTTATTTTGAATTAAAACGGTACATAGTATACAGAATTCTGTAATGTAAAACTAGCCAAGTCTGTGCAGCAACGTACTATCATCTATTTATCTATACTGCAAAAGTGCAAAGTATATAAACAAAAGGAAAATAATAATTTAAGCTCAGATTTGTCATTTCCTAGTATGATCAGTATATATAGCACTTAAATATGGCTGGTTCAATTGGCCGGCTTTTTACTTGCTTGGCTGGAGGGAGGTTTTTCTGATCTCTTGGTGAAAATCATTTCAAACTAGCTAGCTTCCTCAAAATATTTCGCAAGTGTGTATATATATTGTTTGAAATTTTGGTTGTCATCCTGTAGGGGGTGTGCTAGAAAAGCCTCCTTTTGGATTTTGGTGTCAGCCTCACCTTTGCTTATTAATCTAAAGAAAATAAAAGACTTGCAACAACAAAAAGAGAAGCTGCTCATGGAACATGTTTTGCACATATAAGTTTGATAATCATCAAACCTAAGTTTGTTAATCAAGTAATGTGTCATTACTTCTGACTTGTTATAGTTAAAGAAGGCCTAGCTCATATAAAACTTTAACTAGAACCAGTTCGAGAGTGTTGAAAATTTAAGCCTATGTGTGGTATTGGAGGTAGTTGAGGGTTTGTCATGCGAGGAACATGATAAACCTCTCAAATAGTCATATAGCACCAATGATATATTTTTCATTGTTCAAACTTCAAACTTAATTGTTATTTCTTTGAGACATTTTATCAAACATGTTGTCTTTCCCTTTAAAAGATAAATTTAGAAATCGACATCTGAATTTCATAAATATATTAATGAAAGAACCAAAGGGAAGGGTTATTAGCTTGGGACATGCAAGAGAGAATCAAAAGCTCTGCGTCAAAATGTGTTTGGAACAAATACCTGTGTGGAATATGAACACTTTCCCAGTGCGTCTTCACAGGTATCGCGAGATTTATGAAAAGTGAAAACTAGTGCGTAGAAAAATGCTGAGATTACATTATTCTCTTCCCTAGCTTTCTTTTGCTTTTTCCTCAAAGTTGTGTGATCCTTTGTAGAAGAAGCAAGTCCTGAAGGAAAAAGTTCGACGACTGCAATAAATTACAGAAGGATATCTCACAGCCACAGGTCTTGTCCTGAACCATCACCGAAAGTATTCACTACTGATGGGTCTCCCCCAACTAATATGTATGGTAACCGATCCATATTCATAAATAAGACTTGATGGCTCTCTATTATTTGGTTAATAACGTACAATAGTTTCAGTCATTTTCATTCCTAGTGTAATTTTTTTATTTTGATTTGAAGAGTTCATCCCAAGTGAATTTGTAATGTGCGTGCATTTGCAATAAAAACGTACATTGAACTAATATTGCACAATTTTTTTTATCGAGATCACACAGTTACCTTAAACGCTATGTATTTAGGCTCAAAACATGAATTGTATATGAGGTAAAGGTAATTTATCCCAACGGAGTCATATGTACGCATACACTATCTTGTATTCTTGTTGCATATTAGCTTCAGGGTGATTAACAAGCGTGGTATAAAAATTAACATCGTTCATAGTCTTTTCACAGTTTCAAACACTAACAATTAACAAAGCAGAAGGGGTTCATTCTCAAGGAAAAAAAAAAAGAAAAAAGAAGAAGAAAAAGCAGAAGTTGTTCATGATTAGAAATCCAGACCTAGCAGCTAGTCTGACTAGTCTCTCGGGCAGCCGGAGTGTGGAACTGTATCACTGCCCATATGCATGCAGCATGCTGCCCCCATTGGTCCTACTACATCCTACTACATTCATTTCAAGCTCTCTCTCTCTC
>NC_020495.1:28005997-28014243 GCF_000184155.1 Fragaria vesca subsp. vesca | reverse complement strand
TCTCTCTCTCTCTCTCTCTCTCTCTCTCTCTCTCTCTCTATACGCAGAAAGAGAAAAGAGAAGGTTCGGTTCTTTCCTTCTTTCTCTGCAGGATCACAATCCAACGGTGGAGAATCAAATGATTCCAACGCTAGCTAGCTTAACGACTAAAAGCTTCAGAACTACTCACTCTCCTTAGTCTTTACAGTTCAGATCTCTAAGCAAACGGAACCAACAAAAGAGAGCTCAATACAAGTTCTCTGCTAATTTCCACCTTCAGCAGAAACTTCAGGTAATAACCACTTCTCTTTTTTGCTTTCACCATTTTCTAGTTCTCACTCTCTTATGTTTCATATATACCAAGCATTTCTATACCTTTCTCCTTTTTTTTTTTTTTGGCGGTTGCACGAGCTTTTTCATCTGATCTAACAGCAAAGAAAATCGAAATTATCGGAAAAAACAACAAACTGCTAGGGCTAGTCTGCCGCCGGCCGGCTAACTAGAGTTTTGTTTGATTCATTCTTTATATATATAGGATACTACTACTACTACTACTACTACTGTTTAGTTTTGAGCGAGGATCTTACAGTTGGGAACATATCTAACTGTCTTGTGTTCTTGACGTTTACTTACAGGGATTTAATTTGTTCTTGTACGTCGAGTGCGTCCGTACAAATGGAGACCAAAAAGAGTAATGGTGTTGAGGTTATCGGAGAGGTCTGGTTGTTGACGTACGCTTGGGATGTTCTTGCAACTCTGCTTACCTCAGCCGTGCTTTCTTTAGCTCAGGTGAGTCGCAGTTTGTTCTCTCTTATATTTGTCCAATTCGGAAAAACTACTAAACTGATCGATTGGCTAAAGGTGAAGACCTCACAAGAATAACTTTCTATGTTTCTCTCTGAGGTATTTTTTTTTTTTAGTTATCTAATAAGCTTATAAAGTACTACAAAATTCTTGGACATTCGACGATGACCGTGAGCCTTAACTCTCTTGGAACAAATTGCTACCAACTGAAAAGGAAAAGAAAAATTAATTTGATGCCCATACCATTGTGTGCTTCATGTATTTGCAAATATTTATTTGTGTGATTTCTTGAATTACAATCTCGGTTGCATCTCTATCCTTTGGTTTCAGGAACCATTCCAGCTCCCAGCTTGTGGACCAAAACACCGACTAGCCAATGATAATGAGTATTCCTACTCAGAAGCAGTTGATGGTGATGAAGAGAAGAACAACGATGGTGGCCTCGGGGACACTGAAGAGGAGCTATCTTCTGAAGATGAAGCAGGAGCTGGAAACTCTAATGGTAAAAGCAACAACAGTTCCAAAGCTGGGGCTGGAAGCGATGGGGGTGAAGTAGGCAAAGAGGGTGAAGCAGATGAAGATGAGGACGATATCAACAACCGTGACGATAATGATGATGGTGAAGTAGATGGAGATGAGGGCAAGGATGAAGATGAAGATGAGGACAACGAGGATGACGATGAAGGTAAGGAGAACGAGGAGGAAGAAATCATAGAGGAAGAGGAGCCAGATGATGAAGAAGACGAAGAAGAGGCCCTTCAGCCCCCAAAGAAGAGGAAAAAGTGAACTTTCCCGATTATCAGAACTATGCAAGAATGCTGTTTAACTTTGTATTCCTTTTAAAGATGGAACTTCCTGGGATCATTTAGGCTAATTATGTTGTTTGTAGACATTTCATGGAAAATTGGATGCAGTTTTCTGTCAAAAAACTTAAAAGCTTTAATTATGGAAATCACAATTATGCCTTAGAAAGATATTTCTTTCAATAATATCTATCAAGACCAAAAAAAAAAAAAAAAAAAAAAAAACATAAAAGATGGGTGGAAAGGCACTTCTGGAGATGGTGTGAATGACCCATTACAATCCCTACAAAAAGTGACCAAAGCTAGCAATCAACACTCTTGGAGTAACTTAACCCAAAATTAAGGATTACCTCTATATATACATTAAGGCATTAAGCTGGCGGCATAAATACATCTGTTATCTTGTCTTGATTATCCTAGGATATAGCATAATGAATCTTATGAACAAGATATGGTAATAACAACAAAATAGAAAAAAAAAAAAAAAAATTAACCCTGGATCTATTTCATTTACATATACAGTTTAACAACCACGGAGATCATTGTTATTTACATTGAAAAAAGTTCATTCCCAGACTCAGTCCAAGCAGTCTTATCTTTTGTACAAAGTATCAACTTCGACATACCTGTCAACAGAAAACAGAAGAGGTTTCCACTGTCAGGGCAGGGAACAAAGCCATAAACAATAGAGGTAAAGAATATAGGAGGATACTCAAAGAAGCTTAGAAATATACAGACAAACATAGAAAAAGTGGTATCAGCGTTATAATGGTTCAGATTCAAGTATAATAGGGAGATATCAGTATAATAATGTATCAGGTTCTACTGAACTCTAGCCCTTGGTACATAACTCAAACTCATAAAATATACCACTATGGTCCAAGAAATAAGAGACAAATCGAAAAATAATAGCTTAAACTCTAAATTTTACAGTTTTTGCTTCCATTTCATGTAAAACTACTTAAGCTACAATTCCTACATAAGATGTGCCTTTCAATAATCAATTGAAGCTAGTGGTTTATTTCAGTGAAAAAGACTACAAACAATACAAAGCATGAATTGTTAAATTAAATGGCAACTCACAATTAGAAAGACTGTAGTAGCACCAAATTATCTCTTTGTTACATCAATAAACATCGCTCGAGTCCAATGCTCAATATCTTCAGATTGGGATGGTGGAGGAAGAGTTGGATGTTCCACAAGATCCCACCCTTCAATCGTGCATTCATTCTTCCCAACATCAGACATCTCAGTCGAAGAAAGGAAGCTCGTTGCATAATTAGGAATATTATTTTCATAAAAGTTTTTCTGCAAAAGGAAAATGAGAGTAAGAAGAAAAATGTATGGTATTTCAAGAATGCGAAGAAATTGTTATTGCTATGATTTTAAACGCCTAAGAGGTGTAAATTAGATAAAACACAAAACTGAGATATGTAACAAGAGCATTCTGGAATAGAAATTCTGGGCCTTCCAAATATATAGTAGTCAGTTAAACTTGGGTCCAATGAAGATTAAGCGATTATTAATGTTTATATGACCCTTTTTTGAGCCACATTGTCAATGCACAGATCATTGATAATAGATGGCCAAGAGCTAACAATTAAGTTCTTACAATTATGGCTAGCAAAGGATACGAGGGACAATTATCATTATATTATGAATAGGAAAATGAGGAATATCTCTTAGAAGCCACAAGAAAGAGGCGGGTCCTATATCAGTGTAATGGTGTTATGTTGTTGATTGACCGAAGGCACATGTCCCTTGGCTAAAAAGACAAAATCTAGTGACCTACAAAAGAAACAGAGTTGGAGTCCAGACATGTACCGTCATTGTCATTGTATGCGCACTATCCAGTAGAGTGGTCGAAGAAATGGCAGAGTTCACATTCCATACAGATTTGTTCAATTGTTGAACTTGCTTACATGACCTGAAAATTAAGGGGAGAGTCCGATTAATGTTTATCAGACTATCAGTTATCCATCCATGCAAAGTAGAGTTCTTTAGAAATCGTATGAGTATTAGGAAACTTTTCCCGTTCAAGGTAAAATGATGCAAAAATTTCAAAATCCATGGCACAATGATAAACTAAGAGGCTATGGTAGTAAATTTTAGCATAAGCAGCCACACATGAGTTTCTTCTAACGAAACACAATTTTATGTACACTTATGATTATGAACATTTAGATGTTTTGACCCCCTAGTTTTGAGAGAGGACAAATAAAAAGATTTTAAAATAATTGAAAATAAGTCAACAAGCTTCACTCTCTAAATTTAATAAAATACTCTTTTATGCTACACTTAATGAACACAGAATGCTATAACTTACAAAGATCACAATGATCTACTTTGTGGGAAAATACTCCTGAATTACTGCATGTTTATCCAACAATGTTAAAAAGAGGTATATGCTTAATAGAACTGAAATGAAGAAGCACAACATAATTCACAAAAGGCATTGTGGGACGGCGTACCTTGAACAAGCCATTTTTAAGGAAAAAACCGAATGGACTTCCTTGGAAGAAGATAAGGTTGACAGCAACTTTGCAAATGCTTCAAAGGTAGATGCCTCGGAAGGGACATCTAAACATAGTGAGTTATAACAGTATGCTGTAATGCATGCCACACTTTTCTTGAGAAGTGAAATTCCTCTCTGCAAATCTTTGTGGGTTTCCACAGAATGTTGAGAAGCGGAAGAATAATTAAAGCTACTACTTCCAGAGGAATCCAGACGGGGTTTCCTCTCTGATTCTATTGAAGCAACACCAAAATTACTTGAGCTTCTGTCAGACCACGAATTTTCTCCACTAGTAGAGCAATAATTTTGCCGTGGAATAAATAGCGGATATTCATTGCTGCAATAAAATCAACTATGTCAGTCACTCATTCAAATGAAATATAGTTCCCCACTGTCAAAAAATATTTCTAGCATAGTACCTCCGAGAAGAAGGGCGTGCATCCCAATAAGAATCTCTTTGCCATATACGAGAGCAAGAACCCTGAAATAACGACCCATTCATATATAAGACAACTAGAGGTCAAAGTAATTCATAGATACCACATGAAGAGCTTGGTAAATGATGCAGCATGATATGCCTTTTCAGAAGAAAAACATCATCAGAAAAAGAAAGAGAGAAGATTTAATGGGAAGATGTTCACAATGAACATATACTTCCATTCCAATGAACAAGAAAATCATAACAAGTCATAAGCCAAAGCAATTTAATGGATCTAAATACTAATCATTTTCATGTACATATTGATAGCTTTGACATCATCTGGTCATGATAGTATTTCAAAAATACACAATCTGGGGAAACTTTCTCAGATTAAAAACTACATATTTCCAAGTGCTCCCAGTAATATCATACAGTCACAATAGTTCTAAACCCGTAAAAGATTTAGTGCATAGATCTAGATGTTGAGGTGCAGTAAATAGCAACAATACATGAATATTTCAACCCATAATCTTCGTAGTTCATAGAAAATATAAACCACTGTGTAGAGGGTGAACAGAGCTTACCGCAAAACCTGAGTTATGAAGGGCTGGAGCACCTAAGTTCTGGACAACAAGGTTCAAGAGTTGAACCATATATCTGTTCCCCAACAAAAAAAAGGTCAGTTATTAGTGTAAAGCACAACATCTTCAAAGTTATACACGATCCAACTATAGAGGATATAACTATATCAGAAAGAAGATTACTTTAATTTGAAATACTAATGTGCACCCAGATAGAAGAACAATATTGGGGTATTTAGGGTAATAATCAGTGTTATGACAACTATCTTGCTATCCAGTACCAACATATTGTCAACTTCAAAGCTTATCTACGTGTGTGTGTATAAAGAGAAATTACCCCAAAGAAGCAGCAAGCTCTTCTGAGGGAACTGAGTGTGGATCTAGCCCTCTTGGCAACGATGCATTGCAAATCTGGTCATATTGACCACCAGATCCCTCTTTCCTCTTTGCGTCTACAGTCACCTAAAACAAAGAATGAGAGTAAAAATGATAGGATATAAACTATGCAAACACAAGAATTGTATAAAGGTAATATTAATGCCTATGATTATTCACAGGCCAGCAAGAAACTGTCGTGACGCCATAGAAAGTTCAGTCTCTCATTGTTACCATTGTTTGAAATTCACATTCCAGAATTGATTTCATAATCATTGATGTATAACTTATAAGTTATGGACATAATCCAGTTTCCCAGTTGCTTACCCGACGTTGAGGAAACAATTTGCATATTTGTTTTATAACCACCGACTGTTTATGAAGACGTTCAGAAGTAATTGCCATCTGCAATTCAGACGAGTTATTAAAAACATACTTCTTGTGCAGATAAACACAGTCTAGTAAAAAAAAGGTAAAAACTATGTAACAGAGATAAATCTCACACCCCTCAAAATAGCAGAAAATACAAACTGATGTAGGCCAAAATAAACATACACTTCACATCTTCTGATACTGTTAAGGATATACGACTATATATATCTTTCATTAATGTATGCACGAAAGTAAATCTACATGTAAAGGGTACAAATTGCTTACATGCCCTAAGCTCTGAGTGCATATAAGATTAGGATAGAACTTCTCCAGTTGTTCAGCACGATTTTTTTCCAACTGAGAATACAAAACATTCAAAGTCAACATATATCTCAAAGATTGAATGATGGAATGAAATACAAGATCACAGTGTTGTACCATAGAGAGGGCCGACTCAAGCACCCCATATTTGACTTTTAGGTCATATGATGTCTTCTCAATCTTAGCCTTCCCTGTGTTACTCGCTCATTCAGTATGACAAACCCAAATAAAAAATGAACTAATATCAAACTGGAAATATCTTTCATAATACGCATCTAACCTTGCACAAGTTGTTCTTTATTACGACGGAGCTTTTCCCTCAACCTCACGAGCTTTTCATCTTGAAGTATTCTCCAATTTAGTTGATCATCTGCCTTACCCTGATAAATGTACAATACATCAGTACAAATAATTTAGCAGGATACCTTCAAAAACATAAATAGTAGTTTGAAATCATATGCACAAAATTCTGATGACTGCATATGCTACAAATATACCTGATTTTCAAAGATTCATTCAAGATAGAGCAATTAAATGAAGATGAATGTGTATCCTTATTTTTCTAAAGATAGCATATTTAAACACTATTGTAATAGTTTCATGGTGCTGAACATATTCGTACTCATACACAGAGCCCATCTACTATCTAGAGTCCAGAACCCATGTTTGGATCCACTTCATACTTTATTTTCAGTGATACTTCTGTTGCACAAAATTGTCACCTCGTTGAAACACTATCAAATTTCCATCATGCCAGATTCCGCAGCCATTAGCAAACTTGTTATATGACTTATATCAATGAATTAATTGATAGTATCTTATATAACTATACATACTGCTAACAGCACTAAAGAAAGATCAATAAAAGTCCTTCCAAGGCAGAGGACACAAACCTTAGCAACAAGTGCATCACTCAATCTTGAATACAACAAATCGCGACGACTCTTTAGCGCCTTTAACGAATTGTTGTAATCATTTAATCTGCAACACACATCCATATAACCTCGTAAACATCAAGCTTGTACTTCTTACTCTAATAATGTTAATGACATCAATTACAATACAAAAGTAAGAACTCCAAAATAGCATACCTGTAATTGACACAAACAGCACAGATAGATGCGAGATTCGAATTCTCACAAATTGCGCAATTACTGGACTTCTTGTTCGTCATCTGGTCAAATTCAAATATCGAATTAAAAATTAAAAATTATCGCAAATATAATCCAAGTTCTAATTCTATTACTCATACAATCTAACTTTGTTTTTGGTCATTAAGATACTGAATTCAAAGTCAGAGCAAGGATCGTAAACCAAATCCATTATTGATTCAAATTCAGAATTCGTACGAATTCAAACCTAGAACTCGAAATTTCCAAACTTTCTTAGCAAACGAGTATAGCTTACCGGCGGCGTGACGGTGGCGGAAACGTCGGCGAGATCAATAATTGGGGTTTTAAATTTAGGCGCAAAAAGATAAAGAAGAGAGTGTGATTTTAAGCCGACTCGGAATTGGGATTTTGGTTCATTGTGAATTTGTGATTAAAACCCTCCTACTGGACCTACTCGGCATTTTGGCACGCAAAATATAATAAAAATAATAATGGACGAAATTACACTTTTTCTTTATTTATAGTTTGCACCTTTGAGAATGCAACTTCTTCATATTCTTCCCTATTTGTTCAAAATGTCACTGTTTCATCCCTGCTAGAGTAACAATTTAGACATTATACTAGATTTTTTTTTATTTTTTATAGATCACACAAATGAAATGAAATAAATACTAGCTTATAGATTAACCTCAACCTTTTTTTTCGTTTTTGATTAACCTCAACCTATGTTATGATCTTGAGAAATTTTAAATACACACCCCTAATATCTTAATACACACCTTTTACTTAATACACCACCTATCAAGTTTTTCATTTCAGTATTATACTTAATACACATCCCAAACTGCCTAAAATGCCCTTAATTTATGAAATATTCTATCATTTAATATAATTAATGTATATTTACCATTTGGTACCTCTTTTTACATATTATTTCGTCTAATTTTTGCTAGAAATTTTTTT
>NC_020495.1:27979626-28005976 GCF_000184155.1 Fragaria vesca subsp. vesca | reverse complement strand
AAAAAAAAAAAAAAAAAAAAACAAACTCAAATGAATTGTGGAGAAGAGTTGAGGTTAGGGGAGAAGACATGCTTTCGACGATTTTAGGGTAGAAGACGTTGAAAAAGAATATTTCTAGAGCTATTTTTTTTTTTAATAATAGATGTATATTTTAGTCATTTAACTTACCTATAAAATCTCAATAGAAACATAAAATAATAAAGGTGTGTATTAAGATATTAAGGGTGTGTATTTAAAATTTCTCTATGATCTTGGTTCATAAAAAATTATTAAATATAGATATGAGATATTGGAACAAACTAACTTCTATCAAGTAGTTCACCCGTAAAATAAATAATGTATAAGCTTGTTTAAGATTTCAATTTATGTACTTCTAACGGTGGTATTGTTACGCTGAGACACTATATTAATCTCAGGGAATACTTTGTGTTATTTCATTAAGTTATAGTTGAAAATAATAGTCCTAACTCGTGATTCCAGATTTTCAGTTGTCAGAAAAGCTGTCTCCAGCTTTCCGGACACAGGAAATACAGAGACATGCAATTCATTTACTGTTCAAAAATACTTGAGCCTGTAACCATACAAGGCTGTGGTATACAACAAAAAAGGGGCTGTGCTGTACATCAGACTACTAAAACCGAACAAACTGCAGCAATCATAACCGATAAGGCTGACAAATCATTCGATGTCTAATTCTTCTTGCCTCACATTTCATGCCAGTAAGAACGTAAACTATAACTCCAGAGACTCGGGCAATGGTCCGCCTGACCAGAAGTCTTGATGTACACATATACTGTTGATGGTGTACCCTCAGTCACAAAAACTTTTTTTCAACTACCTTCTTCAGGTCCTCCAGTTTTTTGATGATCTTTGGATTCATCAGGTCCCTTGCTTCTCTTATTAGAGTACCTTCCCTGCTCAAATGATAAGCATCCACAACAGCCTTTATCCAGGTGTGAAGCTTCTCAGGGGTCCTGAGAAATATAATAAGAAAAGAAAAGGAGCATCATTCAGTGTGCTGCAAATATCTGAGAATTGCGGTTTAACACGATAACCAAAAGTATAGATATCTAGAAGCTCATTAGTAAGTTCTCGATGCATACGTGTAGAGGTTATCTACATCCTTCCCTTCAAGTTCCTCTCCCGGGGTAAATGCATCTTGTAAGGCCAACAGGCGCTCCTCAGGATCGTCAATTGTGAGCAGATACTTAACTATCCGAATTTCTTTTGGCATGAGCTTCTGAAGATTACCTCTTGCAGTCACATACAAATGATATAATACATCTTTTACCTACACAAAAAGGGCATAACAGTTGCCATGAGCTGGGGTGATCATACTTTAATTGAGTAGCATCCGTGTATTTATAAGACCTACTTTTAGGACCACCAATGATCATAATGTTTAGATCAAAACTAAAACTGTTTGAGGTGACTTATTCTGAGTATGATATTAGGAGACAACTAGGGTCAGAATTATACTCATATGCATCTTTATGCATAAGAATGCATTGATTTGCCATAATGGTGCAGAAACAACTTTAGAATTATACAAGGACAAGTGTTCATGAGGCAAAGCCATCATTACCTCATCTTTCGTCATGCTCGATTCCTTGGCAGCTGACCAAGCTTTTGTAATCATCATAACCAATGTTGAGTCAAGTTGATTTTTCTCAGCCAAGTTGTCTATCTTCCTACAAGCAGCATCAACAGAAGGAGAATCGATAATATCTTGAAATTTCAACTCTGCGGCATTCAGTGCTTCAATGCTTTCAGTCGCAGAATCATACGCTTGTACAGCTGCCAAGCATGTATTTCCAATGCTTGCCAAAGCTACTCATACAAGATAGAAACTATATCAGTTTTCAAAAGAAGATATGATGGTTAAGAACTACTAAAGCTTCACACATTTACTTAACGCAAAACTTATATATAAAAGGCCCTTCTCGAGGCAGTGGCCTAAATAATACTTTGATGTCAATGTTCATATTACGACAACACAACTAAGCTAAATAGATATATACAATAACACCTTTATGGCCACATTAAGCATTAGACAGAAAAGCCTGAAATTAGATGTTTGTATGAAGCAAAAAAAAATGTTAATAATGTATGGTTAAGTTGGTATTGTACTTGCACATATTCTACTTATTAAATCAACCAGAAGATGAGCTGACGGAGTTGACCACAGACACTGGATTGGATGAGGACTGTATCGTGTTAATAAGTTAATTAAATAATACTTAAGCCCATCACATAGGCATGCATCAAAATGATAATGACCATCCAATATTTCTAGCAATGCTTCAAGAATAAGGCACTAAATATGTTCATCAAAAAATGTTTTGCAAAGATGTATAATTGAATGATAACGTATCCTCATGTAGTGAAAACAACCTCACCATTTTGCTCTTCTAAGTTCTCATAATAGGACTCAGAAACTGTGTGAAGATACACAAAAAATTCTTTTGTGAAATCTTTGCGGCGTCTGGCAACTATGTCACTAATATCAGATGGAGCCCCTCTAACAACTTTAAGCAGTTCATTGTGTCTTTGCACATCTTCATCTACCTGTGAAATAGAAGCAGTCAAACATTGTTAGTTTTAGAGCACAAATTAGAACAAACTCAAACACATATAGTACCCTTCATCACTAAAACTTCCATAAACCACTGATTTTCCCTCAGCTAGTCATGCAAAGTGAACCATAGATCAGAAACTCCTCATTACACCTATCAATCCATAAATCGTAAACATTCAGTTGTTTTACTCCCAAAAAGTTAACTTTACAAGAATAAGGACCTACTATTTTCTCGATTTAGATCTGATCAAGGAACCAGTAGTTACGCTCATCGAAATTTAAAACTAAAAGCAGACTTATCTCACTTGTACACTAAATACAAAATAATTTGAACTCTTTGGGCTACATGTAAAAACACAATATACCTGAATAGAAGATGCCTAGGTAATGAATGTGACAGTGTTAATCAAGGTTCGTTTGTAATATTAAGATGTTAGATACCTACCTCTTTCAATTTCCGCCCAAGCCGAAGAATCTTATGCTTCATTCCAGGATCATCCTCAACATCTGCTCGGTCCTGACAACGCTTAAAGAAATGAGGCCTGATATCATCCCATTCCCTACTGAAAGCCAATAATCTCCTCCAGTCAGTTGTAGTGGGCTTGTCAACCATGAAAACCTCAATAAGCTTATCACATATCCGGGTCATTTTGTGGTCATCCAAAGACCCAACACCACCTTCCTCTTCTCCCTTTACACCATTTCCTCCCGCTTCAGAACCAGACAACTCTTCTTCACTAGAACAATCATTTGGCACTCTAGTTTTATCACCAACAACAGCTGAAACAACTGATAGCCGCCGCAACCTTGCCGGTTTAACTAGTATGTGAAAACCTAAAATTCCATAACAGCTATCAATGACTTCAATTCCAAAACAGCAACAAATACCCCAAACCCATCTATATAACAGAAGGTAATTCCCATTTCCTTTTAACAAATTGTTTATTACTTTCACTTCTTAACTTGAAAAATGACATTCACAGGGATTTGGATACATAAAACAGTCTACAGAAACTAACAACAGCCCAGAAAACACAATTTCTAGCAAGCATAGAGCAAATTAACAATACCCAGTTAAATAAAAATTCAAACTTGTGTAACTTTGGAGTGAAATTTGGTGAAAAGTAGATACCTTTGGTGGTTTTAGAGGATAGGGAGAAGTTTCTAGACGAAGTAGTGATGAAAGATAGAGAAGAGCTGCGGTCGCTGGTGATTGTTTTAGGGGCTCTTAGCGGGAAAGAGCAAGAGGGTTGGAGAGTAGAAACCTCCATCGAATATGGGCCAAATTGATTTGGTCTGGAAGAGTGAGGAAAGGAAGTAGTAAACCCGTGCAACACACAAGAGAAGAGCAGGGGTTTTTCTTTTTTCTTTTTTTCTTTTTTTTTGTTAAAGGGGGATTTTCTTTGCAGAGTCCTGAAAGTAAAGAGTATAGAAAAAAAAGCACCAGAAAATATTGAGATGGCCGAGTTGGTCTAAGGCGCCAGATTAAGGTTCTGGTCCGAAAGGGCGTGGGTTCAAATCCCTCTCTCAACAATTTGTTTTTGTTTTTTTTTACATTGTTATTTTGCTTTTTTCAGTTAGAACAAATAAAAATAAATCATAATTTTAGATAGTAGAGCAACTGAGTTTTGATTATAACTAAGGTCAAGAGTGTTGATGATAGACCTTAGCCTATGGCTGAGTAAAGAAGGGGTACCATACTACCATACCATGAAAGCTCGAGGTAGTTGATGCAGTTTAGAAGGTAAATATATTGGCTGCTAATTCTCCTGACTTTATGCACATTGAGGAAATTGATGCTGTGAATGAAATTAGTCAAGTTACCATAATTGAGGGAAATGTCTATTTCTAAAGAACGAAATAGAAAGCCATGTCTAATAATCTGATTCCCTCCATGTCAATTTCCCTTTTCATTTCTTCTTCAGAAAACAACCGCCATCACAATTTATTAGTCAAGGTCATTATCTATTTTCTTCTAAAAAAAGGTCATTGTCTGTTTTTTTTTTGTCTACCTACATGAATCTCCAACTCGACTAGGCCACATATCACCAATTTATCACAGGCCAGCAGGCAAACCACATTAGTTCTCTTGTTACTGAAATGGTGAAACCTAGTCTTTTGCAGCCAAGTCAAACAGAAAAACACAAAGTGACATCACAAATCTTCATGCTATAATACTTAACACATTGTATTAAAACTTAATGACATTATACACAAGAACAATCATTTGAGAGAGAAGAAACAACCAATCTTACTGCAAATTCAACTTAAATTCCAGGAAAAACTAAATCTATTCGAATTGAAAATGCAGTTACGAAAGAATCAGTCAGCTAACCAGCATGTACAGACTATACCAACAGGTAAACCATACTAGATATATTTACTAAAAAGTATTCCTGATAAATCACAATTCTGCGTAAACCAAATTGAATCTGGGTTTTCAAAATGAATTTAGCAAAACATGCAGCAAGACCAAAAATCATAGTTCACCAGACAGTACTCCCACTGACCATAAGGATTCCTGTTACTTCAATAATACAACGACTTTAAAGTTGTTATGTTCAAAATTCTCTTATTCTTGCGCTAACAAGGTGTCCAAAATTCATTTTCCATAAGGCAAACGAAAAGCTTTCAACAAGGTTAAGACAAGTAAAAAATTTTACTCCCGCTGTTTCTTATTTCTAACCTTTCCTGATTAACTCAAAAATAAAAGAATTCATACAATGGTGACAAAACAATGAGAACAAGAACCATTGGATGCAGATTTTAGAAGACTGGATCAATTTCAAGTCCAAAAGAGAACGGTTTTAATAATAAAAACACATATACAATACAAAAACACGTATAATCCTTCTCCCTGCTTTTATTATTTACTTATGCGTACAGTGTGACCCTTGAACAAAAATAAGTAACATATAGAGACTAGAAGTCAAAGAGTAAGTTTTTATAAGCATACATACAATGGGAGTTTGTCTTTTGACTATAGCATACATGCAACACATTTAGACTTTTAACAGAAATTTTGAATAGAACCTGCAATAAGTACTACTTGAAATATATAAGCGGCATAAATAGCCAAAATATATGTATCAATAAACGAAAATGGTGATATAACTATATACCAAAGGAAAATTGTACCCATATAAATTGATGGAAATAATACATTGTATTTTCTTCAAATACATGTATTAATACTTACTTAAATGTAGTACTACTACCATGACTATGAACCTAGCACCCCAAAGATTCATACAAGACAACGTATTCTTAACATAAATGACTGGGCGGAGCTTGTTGGCCTGATCTACTTGTGATGTGCCCAAAAACGACAGAAGCCTAATGCCTATCTATCCCTTCAACACGGAACAGGGCAGACTCGATCATCCTATACTTCAGTTCTGAATGTTTCAAGTTTAATCTGAGAGCATGACACAAGACTGGGCAGACATCATCCTTCTACAGTTTAGTTTGAACGTTTTAAGTTTAATCTGAGAGCATGATGATGAGAGAAATATGTTTCTGTTAACTCCTCATATCAATGAACAATAACAAAAGCAATACTGAAGTACTTTACTAAGGAATAAACAACAACAACATAATGGACCATGGTTTGAAAGTATGTCATAGCTCTATCCGCAACAGCAAAACAACACCAACAGCATGACAACTGGATCAATTATCACCTCTGACTATGATCAAGCACCAAAGAAACATGATTAACCAAGCCACAAACCTAACACTTATTATTGAAAATGGTTAGACATGCTCTTTAATGCAAGAACTCCCCACACAACGTAAACATAGCTTTACCTTCATGCATGTGTTTTGACTTCAGAAAACGCTTATGAATATATATGACTCAAACTACATGCACAATTTAAACGAATAAAAACAATTGTTGTCAAAATCAATCAACTAAGATAAAGCACAGACACAATTAGTAGAAAAATTCACTTCAGCAGTCCCAGACTTAAACATAGAACTTTACTTAAGCGCTGGGATCATTATTCCTTTAACAGAAATGAAGATGACAACAACTAAATAAAGTCATGTAACCGATAAAATAATGGAGCACATCACTAGGAATGGGCTGTTACGTTTCAAGATGAGAAGGATACACAAGGAAATAATACTAAAAACTGCAGAGAACGCACAAACACAAGAAATATTGTACTGAAATCCAAGTTTCAAGGAAATAAATGCTAAACCCCATAATTGAAATTCAAGGAATTAGCAGGACATATCCTTCGATGTCAACAAAACAAAGCACCAGATAACAAATCCTTCGCAGAATTTGCCGAAATCAACCATGATAGTAAAGGCTGTCTCCTGTCTCCTGGAAAAGGTGAAACACAAAACAGAAAAAACAAAAAAATACAGATATCAAGCTCAAAATTGATAACATCAAATAAAGAACTAACATCAATAAAGACAATCCAGAGGAATTGAAGCTCTCAGCAAATGCTTTTCTCCCTGAAAAGGAAATGAGTATCTAATTTGAGCGACATACAGTGCTTTTGTTTCCATCAATGCTTCTTGGTTATTGGATAAAAAAAAAGACCGAAAATTTCCTAGTAATCAATCACCATGAGCAGGACATGAATAACCAAATTTCAAGGTTCGCTGTCATCCAAATTCCGTATGACAACATGCCTAATTCATGACCCATCACTGCTACTATTATCGAAATTAAGCCTTACTAGGCCACGTACCATTATAAAGCAGTGTTACCTAGAAGAATCACCATACAAGTTTACTTGGGATATCGAATTCTAACAATGGTGAAAATAAGCATGTTTCTGAATTCTGACCCCTCAAAAGTCCCATTACCATAGCATCGGACAAGTAATCCAACAGTTTCAGACTTTCAAAGTGAAGCCAAAATGCTGAAGAATAGATATAAGCATAATTTCAAGTATGAAGACACAGACCACGTCTTTAGAGCTGAACCAAGAACTAATTAACCCAACGATACAAACTGGAAACAAATCAGAAATCAAAGTTCAACATCGATACCAACACATCAGAATCACACAGCCAATCTTAAAATGAATATAACGAAAGCTATAAAGAAAATCAAGGAGAGCAGAATATCAGTACACAACTAAAATCAAAAGGCTCAAAGCATCAAAACTTTACAAGACCAAGAACATAACACTATAATCAGATAAATAGATTAATGAATTCGCATGCATCAAACAGCACCTAATCAACTTCAGTAGACAAACACACCTGAGAGTCCGCATCAATGTTGCTGGAAGACCCATGGAGAAATCAAAGTCTCAGTGAAAGAAATAGCCATCAAAATATCGCCTCTCAGGAAGTTTTCACCACGGTTGATAACCGGAGGGTCATCATCTTGAATTGCTAAGGAAAATCTGCTGTGGCTAGTCAGACGATAGAGCTCGAGGCGCACACTTTGACATAGGAAAATGGCATCAGAGTCAGGGAGGAAGGACAGTGGTTGGAAGCGACTTCTTCTGCCGTAGCCGGTTACATGAATGGGTCTCAAGGTCCTGCCTTCAATGTCAACAGTCCAGAAACATGTTTGGCCTCCATTTCTTCCCCACATGGCTGCATAGTCATCGCCAACGTTTCCAAGGCACATGTCAATCCCGCGCAAGGAGGGACTGAGAAGTATACAGGAAACAACATCGGTTGCACCATTATACAGAACAATAGCCTCCTCGTTGTTAAACCTCACGAGCCATATGAAGTAGCCAGAAACAAATGCGCTCGATTCCCAGCCGGTCACAACTGCAGTGGTTGTACCATGTGTATGGCGTGTGGTCCACTGAGATGTGTGGAGATTGTACACAGAGATGCGTCCCATTGATCCAGGAACACACCTCAGGACCACACAGCATTGCAGGCCCCCAAAGACCATCCACCCAATGGCATAGGTACGTTGATAGCCATGACGGTCTTCAACAGCTACCTGATGCCATCCAAGGGTGCGGGGATTCAACACGAACGGCCTCCACGCGCGATCCAAAACAAGGACAAGACCCTGGCAACATCCGACGAGTACCCTCACAGGGAATTCCAGTTCCAGTTCTGGGAATTCCCTGCGAGTCAGGCGTGGCCGTTCACGGCGTTCCAAGTTCATCCTCATGAGATGATGCCGGTGAATTACAGAGAGTAGACGATCCCGGTTGAAAATAACAAGCAGGGCCTCCCTCCGCCTTTCTCTCTCCTGATGAGAGTGGACCACTAGTCGCCATTCCCTGGAGATCAACCGAAGCTCTGCAAGAGTAATCATGGATAATCCAGCCAAAATGCGATCACTCACGTCGATAGGGACAATAGGCAGGCCATTGCCATTGCCATTGCCTGTAACCCCTGGAGATGACCCCAAATTACTCATCTTTAGTGATCAAGAATTGGTGACGATTCTTGATCAACAAGAACCAAGAACCAGAAAAGTAAAGAAAAATGGGTGACGGGTTTGGGGCTGAAGCAGGGTGGGTGGGTAATGTGAGAAAAAGCAATAAAATTTAGAAACTTTAAGTTTGAAAATTCCAGAAATGTTGCAGAGTGAGAGAGGAGGGAGGAAGAAGACGACGTAATAGTGTTTGGAGGCAATTTTCGTTTTCGAAAAGGAGAGGGTGTGTTTATTTTCGCGAACTCGGGTCTGGGCCGGTTCAAATTGTAAGAAAAAAAGCCCAGCTTTTGACCCGACCCGCATTGGTAAAAAAACAAAACTGTAAAAAATAATAAATAAATAAATAAAACAATAAAAAAAATTACCTCCGTTGAAAATTTAACCCAGCTTTTCCTCTCGCGGCGGCGCGATCCGCCGCGTCTCCCTCTCCATCCTCTGCGTCTCGTCGACGGCATCATCCACTCCTCGCTCGCCGGCGGCATCATCCACTTCACCTCTTCAGATCCGTCAAGGCCCGCCCGTCACATCGCCGCCGGTTGAAGATCTAGGGAAGGTGAGATGGCTGTGGGTTTGGGGAAGGGGAGGCGTAGTGTCGGAGGCCATTAAATCGGGGAATTGAAAGGGAGGGGAAGATGAGGCCGTGGTCACATCGAAGTTTGCATTGGTGAGTAAGTTGTGCGCGAAGGCGAGTTTATGTGGTTTCGCCTTTTCTTTTCTTTTTTTTTTCTTTTTCAATTTTTTTTGTACAATCTCTATCAACTTCACGTTAAAACCAAAAGATGTGAGGGTACACATGGTAATTTACATCGGGTGATTAGCTCCACTACATTGGGTAATTTATGGTTAAAATATAAAACATGTTTAATATTTTCGCTACTAGCATTCAAACCCGCGCAACGCACATGTAAAAGTGTGCACTCACTGATCAACCTGATCAATGAGACATCTGTGATAAAGCATATAATATATAGATTTTAGCAGAGTTATGTTACGAAAAAAATTAAACAAAAAGATAGAGCAAGTAAAGATGATTCAGAAAATATTGAATACCGATCCATCAAATATTCATGCTTTTTCGGTTCCCTTGTTCGTTTTCAAACTTTCAGAATTTTAGAGATAGGACAGATCCCTAAAGAAAAAAAAACTATACATTCTTGAGAAAGTCTAAATTGTTAGCATCTCTGTGATAATCATGGAACAAAAAGATTGTGAAAACATGAAAATAATACATACCTCTGCTGTGAGCATATATTTATCAATCTAGGGATCATCTCGTTCATAAGCCTTGAATACGGTGGTTAGGCTTCCTTTCGGTTTATCCCCTACTTTCTTGTAGATTTCTGTATATCCTCCTCGATTACTTTTTCTTTTTATACAACTGTGCAGAGGTAGTTATTCTCTTTTATGCTCACTTGATCTTCGCTGATCGTGGAGGTGATTATTCTCTTTTATACAACTGTCCTTTCCAGTTTCCCCACGTCTTCCACATACGACACACGATAAACTTCTTTTTTTATTTCAGGAAAAAAAAAGTTTATTTTATTTTACTTCAACATCCCTCTTGCTTGTTTATTCAGAATTGATTAATACAGTGAGAGTTTTGACAGTTCATAATTTGGTGAAGCTTTCTTACGTCCGGCTTTATTGTAGTAGAGATAATAACCGACTAATTAATTTTATCATTCTATGGTATATATACGAAAGATTTGGCTACAAAGAGGCCTTGGACTACATATTATTGTCAAAAAAGGTGACTCTACGATTTTTTTTGACTCCATCACCAAAAAGTTTAAAGAAATTTCCCGCCAAGAACCTCAACCGTTTAACAGCTGGTACCTCTCCCTGTCTCTTTTGCTCTAAATGTCCTAGTCAAACAAAGTCACAGAGTGCCAAACGGATTTGTATACTTTTTCACGACCAGTTTAGGATTAGATTTAGGTGATATGCATTAATTATAAAAGGAGATCCAGGGTTGGAACTGAAACAAACTCGGGGATACAAAATTTGTTGGATATCGATATATATGATGGCGAGGGAGAGACAAAGAAGCAGCAGCGATGATGATGCAAAGAAAAAGCAGCTGATGGAACTACCGAACGATACACTGGTCGATATCCTTTTGAGACTGCCTGCAAAGTCAGTAGGTTGCATCAAATGTGTCTCCAAGACCTTGTTAAACATGGTGAGCAACATCTCATTCTCTACACTTCACACACGTTCACTTATTGCCACCAACTCGGCTGCTGCCGATCAAGTACCTCGACTTATGTGTTGCTCTCGCGAAGTTCTTTTGGTGACTTTGCAATCACTGAAATACAAGGACAATACCTTAACAGAAGGCAGATATGCAATTACTATTTCGTCATCCACTCCTTGCTTCATGCGTTTTGTTTTCTGCAACGTGTTTTGCTTGGGAACCAAGAATGGAGATTGCATGTTAGTTAATGGTCTTGGGGAAAGGGGACTTCTACGGCTGCCAGAAAGTAGTTTTGCCACACTAGAGAGCGGTCCAAATGTATATCGCAATTCTCAGTTTGGTATGGGATTTGATGATAAAACCAATACCTACAAGATTGTATGTGTTACTCATGAAACAGATGCTGATCATCAACTCAAATCTATGACAACACATGTTCTTGTATTGGGCACAAACTTGTGGCGACAGATATCCTCGCCCCCTCCTTGTGAGTTGAACTGGATACACAGAGCGCCGGTATGCGCAAATGGAGCTGTGCATTGGTGGACAGGATCAACATTTTGGGATGATCGTAGAATAGTTTCTTTTGACTTGAGGAGAGAAGAGTTCTGTTGGACCCCTACTCCTCACCATTACTTGGACTCGGATATTAGTTTGTTTAGTCTGAGAGGATGTTTGGCCATGGTGGAGACAAAGCGTTCTCGGTCACAAATGGAGATATGGGTGTTGAAAAATTTTGATGAAAAACAGTGGGTGAGATACTACTACAATAACAAACTACCAGACGATTTTTCTTTTCAGGGTTCTCCGGGGGAATGGGAACATGGCATATTTTTCACGAGTCACAATTTTTGCAAAACCTGGGTTTCCTTCATAGATCTAAGATTTGGTTCCATCAGCCGTGTAGAATACTCATCATATGAGGTTGTGCACTATGAATACACTGAAATAGGTGTGTCCAGTTATATTGAGACCTTTCTACTAGGTATATACAGTTATTCCGAGACCTTGATTTCCTTGAAAGATTATGGCGATTTGGAGGAAGCTAATCAAAAAGTGATTACCTGATTGAAGATTATATGGTCTCAAAAGACAAAAGGGACTCAAGACTCGTCTCTTTTTTTTCTTTTCTTTTAGGGGCTGCTTAGTAGATGGTATGTAAATGTATTCCTTATATTATTGCATATGGATCTCTCCTCTCACTTCTGCTGTACTCATTTTAAGAAACCAAAACATATGCATGTTTTCATTGCTTTCCGAAAATTTTCTGACTGGAAACTTTACAGTCCACAACCTGCAAAGAGAATATTTTCTTACCTCCTACAAAAAAAATAAATAAATAAATTGTTATGTGAGAATGTCATGCTATGGGTTCATATTAGTTCCAGGCTTCCAGCTGTACATTCAACTTTCTGATTAATAATAATAATTATAAAAATAAAAAAAACAACAACATCAACTTGATATTTCATTGAGAAACATAAGAAACCTCCAGTTACCACAAAGAGGAAGAGAAAGACTTGCAATTCATTTATGGCTAAAGTACTTGCGAGTCTGTAAACAAGGCTACGGGTATAACAAAAAAGGAGCTGCTGTACATCAGAGATCAGACTACAAAAACCCAACAAACTGCAGCAGTTATAACCTATAAGGCTAACAAATCATTTGATGTCTAATCTTCTCGCTTTTAAATTTCATGCTGCCAGGAACCTGGAGTCTCAGAGAGAGGGTCCAGGTTTGATCTTTAACATGTAGGCACATACTGTTAATGGTGTATATGCCCTTGGTCACAAAAACTTGTTTTCTACTACCTTCCTCCAGTTTTTTGATGATCTTTGGATTCATCAGGTCCCTTGCTTCCCATATTAGAGTACCTTCCACGACAGCCTTCATCCATGTGTGAAGTTTCTCAGGGGTCCTGAGAAATATAATCAGAAATGAAGAGCATCATTCAGTGTGCTGCAAATTGAAGGGGTCCGGGGGGGGGGGGGGGGGGTGGGGTTGTGAATAGGCCTTTATTACTTTTTCGTCTAATTCCGTTTACAAGGATAGAAAACATTTAGCTATCCTGATAACAGGGAGACGTAGTAATAAATAAAAGAACAAGTACTGGAAAGTAAAGAAATAACACCAGTACGTTTTTTATTCGCAGAAACCCTGCACCAGGGAGAAAAACTGCGTGCCCCTAACTCTTGAAGGACAAACCTTTCCACTATGTAAAACTCACTTCTTACAAGATTATAGTCTAGGGATACAACGACGATTTGCAATCATATCTAGTCTACCCACTAGTCTAGATCTATCTCTCATGTCTCTGAGTGACTCACCTCACTCCTCACAAGATTATAGTTCTAGGGATACAACAACGACTTGCTATCCTGCCTAGTCTACCTACTAATCTAGACCTACCTCTCTTGTCTCTCAAGTGTTTACATATGAAGGTATAAGAAGAAGTTTCAACTCAGAACTCAGCTAACGCCTTTAACTGATTCTTCTTGAATACTTCTCAGAATACTCAACTCAGAACTCAGCTATCCTAATTAGAGGGATTCTTCAGACCTCAGCTAACACCTTTAACTGACTCTCTAGAACTCAGCTCTCCTCGATCAACTGATCCTTCTTGAGTACTTCTGGGGTTGTTGCACTACCATCACTCATGATATGCAGAATGCTAATGGGTTTATGAAAAGAGTTTTTGCTCTTGCTCTTGCTCTAAGATTTACAATCACCAAGGGAAGACTTAGAGGCAAATGAGCAATGCAAGGTAAAACCTATACCCAGCTAAATCTATGTAGAAAACTACATCTTGAACAACCAAGGAGCAAGAAGAGATTTGCTCCATATATATAGGCAAAGTGCAAGCTAAAAGAGAGCATGCACGTTTACCAAAATGGAAAGCAACTTTTGGACTTTAGTCCTTGTCCAAACTCATAAAGTGAGAGGGCCAAAGGACAAACAAAAGGCTCCAAGAGAGTAAAGACAAACACAACTCTCTTATATGATAATGGTCTAATAAGAAAGAAACAAAAGGTTTTGTGAATGAAGGAGACACAACAAAACCTATTCCTATATGAGAACACATAGGTCAGCTGATAGCTTGGGCGGTGCATCACATGGCTCAGCAGCTTACTTGGTTTGTGTATCACAAAACCCAGCTGGACTGAAAAAGGAGCTGCCTAAAAGTGCTTTAGTCATGTGCTCATGGGTTGGAAGAACAACACAACCCTAGACTAACTTAGAGCTCAAGCACAATGAAAAATGTTTTGCTAAAAGAGATTTGAAATTCAAATACTTGAAAAGCTGAAGCAAAACCATTTAAATCTGCACGAAGTCAGACTCAAAGATTAGGATAGATACAACAGGGGTATCCACCAAATCTGGATAGCAAGCAGAGCTGCCGTCCTGAATGAATGTGATGCACATGCATGAACTACCTGATGTACATGAGATAAAAATAAAGAGCCAGCTAATATATTAGTTTGCGTATCACAAACCTAGCTAGAGCCTCTAAGCTCTAGTCATGTGGTCACAGGTTGGAAACACTACACAACCTTAGACTGACTTGAAGCACCAAGGCAACGACAAATGTTTTGCTAAAGGGGATTTGAATTCAAACAGGGGAATTCAAACTAATGATACACAAATAACAAAAGCATTTAGACATGCATACATATAGACCAAATAGATTAGGACAGATATACCAAGAGGTATCATCCGATCTAGGATGACAAGCAAAGCTGCCATTCTCAGTGAAAAACATGAGATGTATATGCATGAACTACCTGATGCACATGAGATCTTGGTAGGTCTTCATTCTTCACTTGTGATATCCTTACCATCAGGATATGTAGAATTCTCAATGAAAAGCATCAGATGCATATGCACCAGTTACCTAGGCACATGTGATCTTGTCAAGTCTTCATTTTTCACTTGTGATATCCTTACCATCAGGATATATAAAATAACTTGTGTCTTGTGTTTTGATCATAAAAGGGATAGCCAAAAATCCTTATACCAACACAAATATCTGAGGATTGTGGTTGAATGAAGCACAACAAACAAATGTATAGATATCCAGAAGCTCATTAGTAAGAGTAACTGATTTCTTGATACATACGTGTAGAGGTTATCTACATCCTTCCCTTCAAGTTCCTCTCCTGGGGTAAATGCATCTTGCAACGCAGACAGGCGCTCCTCAGGATCGTCAATTGTAAGCAGACGCTTGACAATCCGAATTTCTTTTGGCATAAGCTTCTGAAGGTTACCTCTTGCTGTAACATACAAATGATATAATACATCTTTTACCTACACAAAAAGAGCATAAAAGTTAGCATGAGCCAGGGTGATCATACCTTAATTAAGTAGCGTCTGTGTGTTCATAAAAACTACTTTTTAGAACTGTTTGATGTCAATGTCCATATTATGACTACTTTTTAGAAAAGTTAGCATGAGCCAGGTGCCTAGATAATACTTTGATGTCAATGTCCATATTATAACAGCACCACTAAGCTAATTAAATAGATATAATACAATAACACCTTTATGACCACAGTAAGCATTAAACAGAAAAGCCTGAAATTAGATATGTTTGTACGAAGCAAAAAAATGTCAATGAATGAACGGTTAAGTTGACATTGTACTTGCACAACTTCTACTTATTAAATCAATCAGAAGCTGAGCCGACGGAGTTGACCACATACACTGGATTGGATGAGGGCCATATCGTGTTAATAAATTAATTAAATGATATTTATGGCCATCACATAGGCATGCATCAAAATGATAATGACCATCCAATATTTCAAACCATTTTTCAAGAGCAAGGCACTGAATCTGTTCATCAAAAAATGTTTGGTAAAAATGTATAAGTGAGTGATACCGTACCCTTGTGCAGTGAAAACATACGCACCATTTTGCTCTTCTAAGTTCTCATAATAGGACTCAGAAACTGTGTGAAGATGCAAAAAAATTCTTTTGTGAAATCTTTGCGGCGCCTGGCAACTATGTCACTAATATCAGATGGAGCCCCTCTAACAACTTTAAGCAGTTCATTGTGTCTTTGCACATCTTCATCTATCTGTGAAATAGAAGCAGTGAAACATTGTTAGTCTTAAAGCACAAATCAGAACAAACTCAAACACCTATAACTATCCCTAAAACAACCATAAACCACTGATTTCCTTGATCGAACTAGTGATGTGAAGTGAAACATATATCAAGACACTCCTCATTACACTTATTTATCCATAAATTGTAAACAACTGTTCAGTTGTTTAACTCCCAAAAAGTTAACTTAACAGGAACAAGGCCTACTATTTTCTCGAGTTAAATCTGATCAAGGAACCAGTAGTTAAGCACATGGGAAAATAAAACTAAATCCAGGCTGATCTGACTTGTACACTAAACACAATATAAGTTGAACTCTTTGGTTTACATGTAAAAACACAAATACCTGAATAGAAGATATCTAGGTAATGAATACGACAGTGTAAATAAAGGTTGGTCTGCACTCTTAAGATATTAGAAATACCTACCTCTTTCAAGTTCCGCCCGAGCCGAAGAATCTTATGCTTCATTCCAGGAAAATCCTCAACATCTGCTCGGTCCTGACAAAGCTTAAAGAAATGAGGCCTGATATCACCCCATTCCCTACTAAAAGCTAATAATCTTCTCCAGTCAGTTGCAGTTGGCTTGTCAACCATGAAAACCTGAATAAGCTTATGGCATATCCGGGTCATTTTGTGGTCATCCAAGGACCCAACACCACCTTCCTCTTCCCCCTTTTCACCATTTCCTACGGCTTCAGAAACAGACAACTCTTCTTCACTAGTACAATCATTTGGCACTGTAGTTTTATCACCAACAACAGCTGAAACAACTGAAAGCCGCCGCAACCTGACCGGTTTAACTAGTATGTGAAAACCTACAATTCCATAACAGCTATGAGCTATCTGTTCTTACTATGACTTCAATTCCAAAACAGAAACAAAGACCCCAAACCCATCTATATAACAAAGACCCCAAACCCAGCAGGGGGTTTTTCTTTAGTCCTTTCAGCAGAGGCTTGCACATAAAAGTAAAGGTATTATTACTTGTCCTTGTTACATATGGATTAAGTATATCTTTATGTGTTAGGGAATCCATTAAGCAACAGGTTTTTAGTGTCGGTAATGCATTAGGAAATCTTTTGTGAGATAACTTGGACATCTAGCAGTGTCTTTATGGGAGATCTCTTGATGTTTTGGTGTGTCTATAAATATGGTACTTTGGTCCCTGCTCTCTCTACGACAAGACACAAGGTCATCCCATATATGGTGTCTAAGCTTAGCAGAGAAGAGATGATTAAAGTTGTTGACCAAGCCAAGCACGCCCTTGCTGCTGAGTGCCTCACAGACCAGTTAGAAGAGATGGATCTGAATAATGAAGGTATGATCACAATCCCATGCAGTACCCTAGTTCATATATGTATAAATGTTAAGACGTGTTCATGTTAATAATTGTTAAACGATCCTATCAACCTAAGACACATATGGCTTTACATTATAAACTAGAAAAATGAAAAAACAAAGTTTACCAAAATTTATAAAACAGAAAAACATGGTATTAGTCATTGAAATTGATATTACAAATAACCATCGAGAATTTTTGTTCTTTCGAAACCGAAACGGATCCGAAAACAATATTTAGAAGTGTTTTTTTGGCTATCTTGGGCCAACGACCCATTAAGCTTATAATAGATGGATCCACAATTGAAATAACAAACCAACCCAAACCCGACCGACTGCGATCTCCGATATAAAAGGGGGAGTAGGAAACCTTTTCTGTATCTATCTTTCACGCTCTCATAGAATCGCTCGAACGTTAGGAAAGCTAACCCTCCTCCTTTAGGAATCTCGCCGCCTCTTCTCCCGGTATGAATTTTTTCGTTTAATTTTTCTGTGATCTGAAACAAGTTATATTCTTCCTCGTATATGTTTTGGGATTTTTCAACGGTTCGTTGCGAATTGTCTCTGCTCCTATTTCGTGGTTTTTGATAAAATTAAGATTAATGATTATTGTGAAAATATCGCTGCTATATTGTATTTGAGAGAGAGCTGAAATTTGTCTTGTTTGTTTCTCCCTGCAGCCGTGTGGATCATAGTTGAAATCTCTGCTATTGAATTTAACTGTTGTTTTGGATCATATGTGCTTTATTGCTTTTATTACAACCTGGTGTTTGTGTAATTGGCTTTTACAAACCCCTATGCTCGGATTTGTTCCCGGAATTTATTTAATGTTTGGTAAAGCTAGATTCAAAAGTGATATCCCAGTACTTATTTAACTGGTATAATGTTGTATGAAGTTTTACAACCATTTAAGATTCTTATTTTCTTATCTTTTATGGGTATCTAACAATGGAACTGAAACAAACAGGTTCCTATACCCCCATCCCATTCAGGTCGGAGTTCATGGTGCCTTACAATGAGGATTCGAAGGTGAATAGCAAACAAACAGCCACCTCTAGTCCAGTGGGGGGTGAACTTTCTTACATAGTCGTGTCCCAGTTCATAGTGCCTGACAATGAGGGTTCGAACTGCAAACAAACAGCCACCTATGGTCCAGTGGGGGGCATAGACATGTCCCAGTTCATAGTGCCTCACAATGAGGGTTCGAACTGCGAACAAACTGCCACCTATGGTCCAGTGGGGGCCATAGACATGTCCCAGTTCATAGTGCCTCACGTTAATCAGGGTTCTAAGGTGAACTGCGAACAAACAGCCACCTATATTCCTGTTGGCTTGAGCTCAAGTGAAGATTATTATGGAGACATGTTCCAGTTCGTAGTGCCTGACAATGAGGGTTCTAAGGTGAACAGCAAACAAACAGCCACCTATTCTCCTGTTAGTGTGATGCCCATGTTCAGAGGACCAGTGACAGGTGAAGGTTCTTACAGATGAGAAAGTCAACCAAGTGTGCCTTGCAAAGTTTGTTATCAGCTTGACCACCCTGCTGCTTATTGCCCTTATTTGCAGCATATCCCACAGGGTGCAGCTTTTGACCGTGACAACTATGAAATAGTTTGTTGCTGTGGTAATATGTTTAATGAGGAGAAGTGGGTTTGTACCTTTTGTCCTGGGAGAAGACCACTGCTGAAGGCCAAGTATTGTTCCATTTGTCGTAGTTTTGAACAGCACAAAAACTATGAATGCCCCAAGGACAAGCTTCTTGCTGCCAAGTATAAATCGATCAGAGACGATTTACTTTTAGTTGGGTTGGAACGGATTCTCTATCGTGAAGTGAGAGCATCAGGGAAGTCTGTTCTCTAAGAGCATCATCAGGACTGGTCTATGTTGCATCTCCTCCTTCCGGGTTTGTGGACACATGCATGAAAGAAGGCAAGTTTACTGGGTCTGCCAAATAAGCTTCCAATGAGTTGATGTTTGCTTCTCTGGAAAATAGACTGGTTGCACCAGAGAGGATTTGTGTAATTTAACTTTTTGAGGTTAATGCGACTTTAATTAAAGACACCTTGAGAACTGGTTAATATCTGAAATGTTTAGCTACTGTGTTCTGTACGATTTACTGTTTTCCGATGTGGGAATTACTTTGGTGCTATAAGTTGCTAACCCAGTGCGATGTTGTGGATAGTTGGCACTAAAATCTGTATCAGCACTACATTAGCAATGTAGGAAAAAGTAAAAGACACCAACTTGATCTGGAAATCCGATGTCTTAGTGTCTGTTGATCTCAGTAGTAGTGTAGCTGTACTGAACGTCTAGTCGTTCAGATAGAGTTTGTTATCTCTTGGGGAGCCATCTCTTGGTCCAAAAAAAGAAGAAGAAATGAATGACGATGTAGCCTTTAACAAGGAGCAACAAACGCCGTTGCTCTAAAAGGCTTCTATAACGCAGGTAACAGTCCCGTTTGGTTAGCAGAAAGTAAAAATGAGAAATAGATTTATTTTCCTTTCCAAACAGATATGGAATTGAATATATTTTGGTATTTTCATGTTGGTGTTTGGTACATATTGGAAATTAAATTATGGAATCAAGTATATTAATTCCTATTGTAATGTTTGGTAAGTCATTATAATGAAATACAAAGTTGTATTTTTCAATCATGCCCCTTTATAATTTCCAAATACGTACAACATTAAAATTTATTAGAGGATAATTTATGTAGTTGTGGCTTTGACAGTGGGAATGGAATTGAAATACCACCCCTTGACAAAGTAATTGAATTCAGATTTTATGAGGGAGTCAATTTTCAATGAGATCTTTTTTTTTTTTTCCTTTTCATGTCTCTATGTACAACCAATCAACCCTTTGGAAAAACAATATATTGACATTTAATATTAACAGCTTTTCTATGTTAAGATTTTATCAAGATTTTCTTACGCATCTATATTTACAACACCTAAACCCTAAAACCCTAAGCCGTTCTCTCTCTCCCAGAGCACGGCCTCCAAACCCAAAAAGCTCCGTCTTTCATCGGATCTCCTTGTTCTCAATCATTCTCATGGCCTCTTCGCACCCAAATCTTGATCTCTCACCCTCTTTGAAAGGATCGAAGAGCAAGTTTCCATCACTCCATTGCCATCTATTGGCAAAAACCCTAGCAGAGCCAATATGCTAGCATCCTCATCCTCTTTGGGTATTCAAAACCCTAGTCAAGGATTTGCTGCCTCCTTGGCCTTCGCTAACTCAAAGGTTATCAAACTCTCATATCGTGTTTTTGCTTCTCCCAAAAAGAAGAGAAGATGCCCTATTGGTTCACGAAACAGATCAGGTCAGAAGAAGATGCAAGAGGAAGATAGCCTCCCGCCATCACCCATGAACCAGTTAAGATGACATCGGTTGCAACTGAAGGTCAAAAGGTCAAAAGAAGAAGCGGGGACATCCTATCGGCCCCAGGAACCAAAAAGAGATGCCAATCAGGAAGATCAGACTCCTTCCTCGAAGCCCTAGCTAACTTGAAGGGCAAGGAGGTTCTTAGATCGAAGTCCCTTTTTTTTTTTTTTCTATTTCCCTTTCTGCATTTTTAGTTTTGTTTTTTGTTTTATTGCGGAACAATTGCTCTTGGTCTATGCTTTTCACATGGGAGAGCTTCATTTTTTGCTAGCTTTAGTTTGTTAGTTTATTTGCCTATGATCTATTTCTATTAGATTATAGGTTCTTTGTGAGCCGAAATTTGTAAGGAGGATGCAACCCTCATACGACTTAGATGATCTTGCTTGTCCTTTGTACGCATGGCAATAGATCGATTCGTATTGTACCTTCTACTTTAGTACTAAATGACAAAATTGTCTTGAGTTCAAAAAAATCAACCATTTGGAGTGGAAAACCAAATTAATTCTCTTCTTATACCATGGTTTCCTGCCAACCAAATAGGGCCTTAGAGAATCAGCCCTTAGAGGTCTCGAACCCCTAGCAGCAAAAGTTGACCACTTTAATTGGTCATGATATAATACTCGTTGACATTAAACATAAATCTCATCTCCACAAACAACCGGAAATAACAATTGGTATGGATATGAAGGTCTTAGAGAGGGATGAATAGATGTTTAACAACTTTTTCATATAACTGCGTTCTCGAGACAGAGGTTAAAGTTATCTTGAATAACAAATGCACGATATTAATAAATGAAAGTTGCAGTAAAATAACAATGAATATCATGATGTTTTTCACTTGCAGAAACCCTGCAAACCAGGGAGAAAAACTTTGTGTCCCTAACTCATTTCCACTGTCAATACCCACCCCGGATTTCACCCTGAAATCCCTTGAAAATAGACAATCCTACCTGTCAAATCCAAACATACACTTCTATAATCATACTCCAACCTTGTACTCCTGGAGCCTTCTTGCTCCCCAAGTTTATCACATCTCCCAAAATATCAATTACTCATCTAAAAAAATCCTACAACCAACAATAAAGACATTTAATAATTTACTCACTGGATTATCAGAGCATATCTATAATGAAAGAAAAACAATGAATAAAAAATAAGCGGAAGCAGCCTCTGACTGTGTCTCGACTCCATGTATGCTCGACCTCAAATAAACTTAGCCTGCAAATTGGGCATTTGAAACCGAATGGCCAAGGGGAAAGTAATTTAAAATGTTAGAGTGAGTGGATAAAAATAAATTAAATAATTTATAAAAACGTAATTTACTTTCCCACATTTAAACTTTAATAACTTAGCTGTACGCAATTTTGATCATTCTTAAAACTTTAAATCCAAAATCATGTAAAATGGACAAACTAGCCCCGCTGGTTAATCAAATACAGAAATCTCATAAGAAGAGATAAACCAGGCCCGCTGGTTAACTGGTTAATCAAATACATACTAAGAAAAATAAAACAAAGGGAAGAGATATCACCATGTAAGAGGAGCCTCCCATGCTCGGGTCGGAGCCTCCCAGGCTCTAGTAGCGTCCCATGTTAAGCGTTCGACTCACCTATGGTAAGGACCGCTAATAAAGGCTAGGTAGTAATGAATAAGAGCGACCTTATAGTATGGTGACTAAAAACATACGAAATCACTTAAATCCATAAAACTTTTCCAAGATCATGTGAATGGTACGGTTCCCAACCGTACTTGGAAATTATCATAAAAAATTAAAATAAAACTCAATGACGTGTCTCACACGTCAAAATATTCTCAAATCCATAATCATAAACGAGATTTAATTATCAAGTATAAATTGTAAATAATATCTCAACCCTAAATACTCACTAAAACATTCTCAATGTCAAGATCGATAATCCACAAATAAATGAGAAAATTATAAATAGAGAGCTACCGAAAATTTTCGGTAATCTTTTATAAATATCAAAGTCAACAAATAAAAACGATAATAATTAAATCCAGAAATCATAAAAGAATATCAAAACTCAAATACCAAATTAATAATCTGAGCTCAAATCCATAAATCATGACCATCACTTAATCAATGCCTCAAACTCAAATAAATCTCAAAACCATATTATAAACCAAAATTATAATATAAGCTCGGAAAATAGAAAGATAATTTTCAAAATAAATCATGCATGCATATTCCTTTAAAAACAAAGTGTCCACTCACAAATTTAGGCATAAGCCCGACGAAATCCGAATCGCCACTCAAGTGAGGCCTGCTCGTATCCTGGCACAATAACCACGCTTGAGACCAAACTTCAATTCCGGAAAATAAATACTTAAATATAAACACCCAAATCTCTTCCGCTTAACCCACTACCCTTACGAGGGTCAAGCTTACCGGATTCACACCAAACTCCACCACAACCTTAATTCATCAATTCTAACATTCTAGAATAGATACAAAGGAAATCCAACAGTTTCATCTTCGTAAATTACCTACCGCCAAAACCAACTTAAAAATTTCCAAACTTCAACCAACTTCAACCCAAATTCACAAACATAACATCAATGGACTCCTCTCATCATACTCTACCTAATCAGCTTAAAATCCACCCAAAAGAGGTGCCGCCGCTGTATGCTCCACCGACAGCGGCGGCTGACCAGCCACTACTCCGACCACCTCCAATACTTACCAAAGTTTAGCACAATCATCCTCTCAACATTCTAAAAAACTTTTATAACTACCACAATGATCAACTTCAAGTCCAAACATGCAAATGTAACTAAAACATAAAAATCCCAAATTCAAAACCCTAGAATTTCAAAACTTCAAATCTCCTTACCTAGATCGAAATAGGTCGAATCCTTTTGAGGGTTTGCTACCTAGGATGAGACCTTCCAAACGGGATAAGAAACTCCGGCTATGGTGGCCGGAGGAGAGATTTCCGGTGAAAGGAGAGACGCGGCTTCTTGACGGAATTTCTTCTACACGGTGGTGAGGCATGACTAGTAACCAACCCAGATCGGTTGGGGAGGAGGAGAGCTTCCTATCGACACCAAGTTTGTAGCCTAAGTCCACCGGACGGCAACGCATGGAGGTGGAGAAGACGTCTAGGTCGGGCAGAGAGGGGTGGAAGTGAAATTTCTGATTTTCACTTTTGACTTTCCACCCTTAGCCCCTTTGTAATACCCATATTCCTGAAATAGTAACTTTGGTTTTTAGACCGTAACTTCTTCATACGAACTCTGTTTTCGACGTGCCACCTATCTACGAACTCGGTTTAACGTCCTCTACAACTTTCATAAAGGAAGTTTTCTCAAATTTCAAACGGAAAAAAAAAAGTCAACTTTTGGAGCGTTTACGAACTCGAATTAACGTTCTCTGCAACTTTCATAAAGGAAAAACGTCAACTTTTGGAGCCTCAAATAGTTCAAAAATGGTGAAGTCATTTACGGTCCAACTGACAGTAAACGCGTCAATTAAGGTCCGGGACGTTACATCCACTATGTAAAACTCATATCTTACAAGATTATAGTCTACCTTAGGGATGGCAATGGGTAGGGTAGGGTACGGGGATCAAAATACCGTACCCATACCTTTTTACATTTTTCATCCCCATACCCGTCCCCGTACCCGTAATTAGATAATGGAGATTCCCCGTACCCGTACCCTTTGGGGATTACGTTTCCATACCCGTACCCGTACCCGTTAACAATTATGTATTAAATTAAATTTTTTTTTTTTAAATACGAAATACAATTATATAAAAGTATGAAATTAAAATCAAATACCAAAATAAATAAGTTTCATACTTCAATCCAATAAAAATAAATACAAGTCTTGGTTAAAACAGAACAATACCGGTAAATTTCATTAAGAGAATAAAAATATATAATTAAAAGGAAGGTCCATTAAATGTTTATTAAGAGAATTACAAATTTTTTTACATAAATATTTATTTATAAATTATATATAAATATATATAATAATAAATTATATAATTATATATAATAATATTTTCATCCTTAATGGGTGGGGATGGGGACGAATATCAAAATACCATACCCGCCCCGTACCCGATTTAAGAATCCGAATACTAAGGATCCCCATCCCCGTTACCCGTTTATACCCGTATATCTTCCCCGTTAGGGTCGAATACCCGTGGGTACCCTACCCGCTGGGGATTATTGCCATCCCTAGTCTACCTAGTATACCTACTAGTCTAGATCCATATTTCCTCTCTTGTTTCTAAGTGACTCACTCACAAGATTATACTAGGGATACAACAATGACTTGTTATCCTGCCTAGTCTACCTGCTAGTCTAGATCTATATTTTCTCTCTTTTATTAAGTGGCTACACATGAAGATTTTAGAAGTTCCAACCCAGAACTTAGATATCACTTAACTGATTCTTCTTCAACATTTCTCAGAAGTTTCAAATCAAAAACTCAGCTATCCTAAACTGATTCTTCAGAACTCAGCTATCCTCAGGCAAGGAAGAAAATATCGGTGATTATGGATATATCGACCATTTGAAAAATGGAAATTTCGAAGGAAATTTCGGAAAGTATCGATATGGACGAAAATTCGATGGAAACTATTGAAATTTGCATAAAAACATACTCCCATGTAAAACTTTATGGTATGTTTATTTGATCAATTATTTACTCTATAAGCAAGTATATTACATAATACTAAGGTGAATTAGTGTGTGTGTATTTACAAATCTGATTAACTACAATAAACGATATATTGAATTTAAAATAAAAAAAATTGAAACAAATAAAATAGAAAAGGAAAATGTGAAGATAAATTGTAAAAAAACACGTTTATATAACATAATAATGCACACATTAACAACTTGTGAACATATTAGGGTTGGCTAAGTCAATAAGCTGGGAACGTGCCAAGCAAGGTTCGAATCCTGTTGGCTGCTCAATGTTGGGGTTTTTTAGGTGAATTTCGGGTCAAAGTCAATCACTGATGACGTGGCGGATGGAAAATTAAAGGTGGGTCTCCATCAGCCTGTCATATTATCGTGATATTTCGGGGATTTCGGCGAAATTTTCAATTTTTCACTCCTTGTCCTCGGGATGCTTCAGTATTCAGCTATCCAACTGATCTCATGGTATGCAGAATGCAATGAGTTAATGCAAAAGGGTTTTTGTTCAGCTTTAAGGTTTATAATCATAAAAGGAACAGTTAGAGACTAAAAAATAATACAAAGTAAAACCAAAACCCAATAAAGCAAATGTAGAAACTACATTTTGGCAACTACTGAGCAAAGACAGTCTTGCTCAATATATATATATATATATATATATATATATATATATATATATATAT
>NC_020495.1:27962262-27979606 GCF_000184155.1 Fragaria vesca subsp. vesca | reverse complement strand
AGTTAGGCACAAAAGCTAATAAGGTGCCCTAAGAGGGCAGACACGAGGGCCAAAGCAAGGTAAAAAGTTTTTGACTTTTGTCCTTAGGTAAACTAAAAAAGGGAGAGGACATATGTAGCTGTCTTAGGCCAAGTAAAAGACAAACAAACTTTCCTACACAATGTTTGATTTAAAAGCAAAAGACAAGAAAGTTTTGTAAACTTTTTCCAAAAGTATAAGACCACATTGGTTTGGCAAAACACTTCAACTTTGATATCAAACAAAAACAGCTGCTAAATTGGTTTGGGTATCACAAACACAGCTGTAGTCTTATAGCTCTAAATCATGAGTCACGGGTTGAGATAAATGCATCAAACCCAAGATTAATTTGAGCACTAAGGCAAGACCTTTATCCTAGTTGTGAATTTGAAATTCAAATAAGGATTTTACCCGGACATAAGATTAATGCAACAATGGTAAAAAAAACCTAAACATAAGACAACAAAACAAAATATCAAAAAACTGGACAACCAGACAACAAGGGTATAAAAATTAAAAATTGTCTGCACTACTTTAAACTTTGTTGATGTATCTCTTGACTGTGCCTAGGAGCGTTAGTAACAACAAAAACGTGGACAGTTTGAAGAAAGAATACCATCCTGCCATGAAATAAGACATGAATTTTCTTGTTTGCATAGTTGAAATAACACATGAATTTTCTTGTTTGCATAGTTGAGATTCAGTCTTTCTTGTAAGGTTCACGAAAGATTAAATCAAATCATATAAGAAAGATTAACATGTTTAAGATTGAGATTCGGTCTTTCATGTAAGGTTAATTTACAAAAAACTTAAAGAAACATGCTTGAAAAATGGCTAAACGAGAGTAAGATACTTATGTGGAGCTAATAGTATGTTGTTATGTTTGCAGGGTATATACATATATATCCCAGCTATGATTGGCATGATCAGAGATCATCTGGACATATGCGTATGTCTAGAAAGGAAGAAGTTAGTCGCAGGACGAACTTTGTTAAATCTCTTCTCTAATTTTGTTGTTTAATTTTTTTTTCTTTTATCAAATACTAAGCCACTGTACAAAAAGATTCAAAAAGTCCACCCTGCAAAACAACTGTGAACTTGAAACCCAAACCCAGCAATCCACCAATCAAAACTAAACAAACAATGATATTAAGATTTTGGATTTCAAGTTTGAAACATGCAAAAGCTGAAAACTTATACTTGGAATCCAAAAAGAGGGGCTTAGATTGATTATGCAGTAGCAAGAAATCAAGCGGATGATGTCTGTCTTGTCTGTTCTCTTGCATCTATCTTATGAGGCGTGGCCTGACATTACCTTTGTGGTTCATTTTTAGCAGTCGATCTCAGTAGATGACAGAGACACGATGCTTCTGATTAGAAATAAGGAGCATGTCCTCATGCCTTTCCCTCCTTTCCCTATCGTGAAGTGACCAAATTGAAACTAGTTGTAGCTCAACCAGCGTAGGCATAGGAATTCGATTAAGAATTCGACTGTTGACATCATCTAAAAACGCTGAAGGGAGTAGAGCAACAATCTGAAGGCGGACATCATCTGGAGCCTATGAAGAAGAAGGCAAGAAATCACTCATCTTGTAAAAACTTACAATGCAAAAACGCCAAAAGATTGGTTCTTGATGGATGGCCTCAAGAAACCCAGAAAAGAAAACAAGGGTAGGGTAAGGTTGATAATGGGTTTGGAAGAGGGTAATCTTCGAGGAAGGGTAATCTTTAAGAATGATGAATGGAAAACCCATAAAGTTTAAGGTTGCAGAACGCAGAAAGAAAGTTTCAGCGTCAGAGAGAGAGAGAGAGGAATAAGAAGTAGTTTGGAGCCAATTTTCAAAAAGAGTGATGTGGCACGAATTAAAGGGTATTTTCTTTCGCAAACTCAGGTCTAGGATGAAGAGGCCCAACTTTTGACCTGCTTTAAAAAAAAAAGTTACACCAGGTAGTTATGGATACTAAAGAAATTGATGATGTGAAAGAAGTTATCATTTTTGTTTGAAATGAGATGGATTCGGCAACTCACGTCCTCAAGGTTGAATTATTACGCCAAAAATGTATGCATTCCATGCTTCGTGTATTGAAGTTTTTTTTTATAATTTATGTACAAAAGAAGAAGTTACATTTATATAGGAAGCTAACTTTTAGTATCTCAACTTTCAAAACTCAAAATGATATCCTATATTCTTACCCGACCGAAAAATGATATATGAAACCATTAGCTCTGTTAAGTAGAATTATGGATAAAAATAGGAATGAAGGGCGATCATTTCATGATAAACATATACATGTCGTCAATCTCCTTAACGAAGTTAACGATTCCATATATCATTCTTCCACCGGGGTAAGGACGTGGGATACCGTTTTAAAGTTTTTGAAATATGAGATATCAAAAGTTAGCCTCTCTAAAAGGTCATACACTATTTGAAACACTATTTGAACCACTTTCTCTTTGTGTAGGGAAGAAGATGTTAACTTGTATAGGTAATGTCTATTTTAACAGCCCAACTACCACTTTTTTTTTAATACGAAAAATAGAGTTACAACGAGTTTCCTTTAAGGCAACCAAAGTTACAACAATCAAATTGAAAATCATGCGAAAGTTGAGGATGAATAACCCCAAGCCAAATCTTTGGAGAACTAAGATTATGACCAATCCCAGCTAAAGCGTCTGCCAAGAAATTGGCTTCCCGAAATGTGTGAGAGAAAACTATGTTATCCAAGCCATCAGCAATGAGGGAGATATCTTTAATAAGTGACTTGAGATGCTAGAAAGGCTCCCAAACCTTGTTGATGTAGTTTATAACCAAGAGAGAGTCTCCTTCAACAATGACATACTTGTAATTGAACTGTTTAGCAACCAAGAGGCCTTCTTTTAAGGCATTACACTCCGCAATTGGGACGCCAAAATGAGGAAGCTGACGTGCACCAACAATAAGAGGCTTTCCAGCAGAATCTCTAATGACGAAACCAGCCTAACTACCACTGGTATATATTTTGTTTAGTTATTGAAAGTCTAAAACACTCATATTTTAGAGATTTTTATGGCGGCTAATTCTCCTCATCTTTTGGATATTGAGGAAAATGATTATGTGTATGGGCATCTCCAACAAGGGTCACAAAACCCATACCCAAACTTAATACCCAAAATATTTCTTCTCTAACCATTAAAACTCAAACCCATAAATGGGTTCCTACTAACCAAGTGACCTATTTTGGGTCGACTCCGTGGAAGGAAACCCATTTCATTGGCACGGGGCCCATGAGAAGAGAGAGACATGTGAAGAAAGGAGAAGGCTAGGACATAGACGCGCAAAGTGAGGAAGTGCATTATACATGCACTAAAAAAATGAAAAAAATTGGATGATTGTAGCTGACGCGCTCTACATTTAGTTGATAGGATGAGCAAGTGGGTCCTCCCACTATGTGTTATATTTATTGGCTTCCAACAGTAAATAATTAAATAAAATGACTTAAATTTGGGTATAAGTATGAGTTTTTATATAATGGTTGGAGATGAAATATGAGTTTGAATAGTAATAGATTTACGTGAGTTAAAAAATGAGTTTGAGTATGAGTTTTAGGTAGGGTTGTCAGACATGCCTTAAGAAGTTACCATAGTTGGTGAGAAAAGGAGATGGATTCAACAAGCACCTTGAGGTAGAGTTATGTCGTCAAAAATGCATACATACCAATACCATGCGTCGTATATTGAAGATCTCATACTTTCTGTATGGTAGTATTTGAATGTGTTTCATTTTTGTAAAATGTGGAACCTTGTACGAGGCGATGTAGATATTTTCATAAGCATTCAAATACAAACTTCCGTTTTCAGACACGATATTTTTGGAAGGTGCTACTCTCTGACTTGACCCATTTTGGTAATGAGCTGAAGTTAATGCTCGCCGGAGTTCACCTATCTCAAGCTCAGATTTCCTTCACCCTTCGTTTCGCGCCATTTTCAAACCCCCTAAATAGTAGGCAATGCTTTCGCCAACTTTTCCGCCACCACATATTAGCCTCAATCTCCATCAAACACCTTCTCTCTTCTCTTTTCAACCACCAAAACCAATAAAGCATTCAAATTCAAGAACCATAAACCCCAAACCCCACACTAATTTCCGTTCTTCTTACTCTGAAACCCCATCTTCTGCATACACTGTTCAAGATTTGAGCACCCCGGAAAACCCAGAAGCCGAATTCTCCAATACACAGACGCTGACCCAGAGCTTAAGGCCCTATCTACTTGCGCTTTGGCTTCGGTCATGTCGTAGTCTAAAGGAAGTGAGAAGAGTTCATGCGCTTATATTGAGGTGTATATGTAATCCTGTTACGTATGTTTATAATAATTTGATGTGTGCGTATCTGGGTTTTGGGGAGTTAGTGAATGCACGCAAAGTGTTTGATGAAATGGCCGTGAGAAATGTGGTTTCTTGGACTGCTATTGTTAATGGGTACTTGAACTTTGGGTTGGATGATGAAGCTTTGGGGTTGTTTAGTGAGGCTGTTGACGAGGGGATTCAACCGAATGGGAATATGTTTGTGTGCGTCTTGAATTTGTGTTGTAAAAGGTTGGATTATGAGCTGGGGAGGCAAGTCCATGCCGGGGTTGTGAAAGGTGGGTGGAGTAACATGATTGTTGACAGCACTATTGTTAAGTTGTATGCGCAATGTGGAGAGTTTTCAAGTGCTTTCCGCGCGTTTGATCAGATGCCCAAATTGGATGTCATTTGTTGGACAACTATGATAACTGCTTGTTCTCAACAAGGGCGTGGGATGGAGGCTTTCTCGCTGTTCGCACAGATGTTGAGTGACGGGTTTTCTCCGAATGAGTTTACTGTGTGCGGTGTGCTCAAGGCTTGTGGTGAAGAGAAGGAGTTAAGGTTTGGGAGACAGTTACATGGTGCCATAGTCAAGAAGATTTACAAGAGTGATATTTTTGTAGCCACTGCTCTTGTGGATATGTATGCAAAGTGCGGGGAGATTGAAGACTCGAGATACGTGTTTGATGGAATGAGGAACAGAAACACAGTTACATGGACATCTATTATAGCAGGGTATGCGAGGAAGGGTCTCAGCGAGGAAGCCATATGCCTCTTTCGGCTGATGAAGAGGCGCAATATACATGTCAACAACTTGACTATTGTAAGCATCCTCAGAGCTTGTGGATTGATTAGGTGTTCACCGATAGGTAGGGAAGTTCACGCACATATAATCAAGAACTCAGTTGAAACAAACTTATATCTAGGAAGTACTCTAGTCTGGTTCTACTGCAAGTGCGGTGAGTACTCTACTGCCACAAAGGTCCTCCAGCAAATGCCTCTTAGGGATGTTGTCTCGTGGACTGCCATCATTTCGGGTTGTGCACATCTTGGACATGAGTCTGAAGCTATTGAGTTATTGAAAGAAATGATGGAGGACGGGGTGGAACCCAATGCATTTACTTATTCATCTGCTCTGAAAGCATGCGCTAACTTGGAAACTGTTCTGCATGGTCAATTGGTTCACTCCTCTGCAAATAAAAGTCCGGCCATGTCCAATGTGTATGTGGGGAGCGCTTTGATTTACATGTACGCAAAATGTGGCTATGTAACGGAGGCCTCTCAAGTTTTTGACAGCATGCCGGAACGGAATCTGGTCTCGTGGAAGGCTATGATAGTGGGTTATGCAAGGAATGGTCACTGTCAAGAGGCCTTGAAGCTCATGTATCGAATGCAAGCAGAGGGTTTTGAGCTGGATGATTACATTGTTGCTACGGTGCTCACTGCATGTGGAGATCTTGAGTGGGATATGGATCCTTCATTTGAGTGTAGCCTGCGGTCCAGGTTATCTTTTTCCTGATTACAAAATTCAGATTAAACTGCCTTGATTACATATTTATCCACTATAAGCAGCATACCTATCAACTGAACGAGGAAAGAAATGTTACAATGAAGTAATGGGAGAAACCCAGTCGTCAAGATTGGATTGCCACGAACTCCTCTCTGATAGCGCCTGCTCTTTCGTTATATTTAGGATGAGTTGGAGCCTTCAGCTTTACTGAGTTACTGAGTTGGGAAACACACAACACTGGATGAGAACAATTAGCATGGTAGACTCTATAGGCTGTGCTACTAGTGAATACTGTTAGTGTAGCTAATGTGAAACAGTGTACTTTATAAGAGGCAGGAAGATGTACCGTAGAACTTTCCACTCTGTGCATATTCAGGCAATATAACTTCATCACTGAGGGAAATATCTATTTCTAAAGAACGAAATAGAAAGCCAACCTATTAGTCTCATTCCCTTGATCCCGTTCGACCTGAAAACCGTGAGTCCGTGACACCTCCATTTCTGTTTCCGTTTTCATTTCTTCTTCAGAAAACAACCACCATCATTATCTATTTTCTTCTAGAAAAAGGCCAGTCTAGTTTTGTGTGTAAGGAGGTCGTTATCTATTTTTAATCACAATTAGCTAGAGATGTCACAACAACATCACCAATTTTACACTTTGAAAAATCTTGTAGAAAAGGAAGAGTTTTCTTACTTCAAATGCAAATCTTGTTAAAAGAAGAAAGATTTTTCGATTGGAGGCTATATGGCATTACATCTTCTCCAAATTCCTTGTGTATTTATTATTGAAATATAAATGAGAGTTGGTCAAAAAAGAAAAAAAAAAACCATTGACACTACAAAAGGCAAAAACCCAAAACCACGGACTTCCCGCTTCATGCGCCCCTCTCTTCCCTCTGAAAATCCATGTCGTTTTCATTTCAATCTTTTCTTTTGCCCTAAATTTCCCAATTTCCATTTCACACATCTCACGCCCTAAAATTCCCTTTCCGATCTTCCTCCGTCACTCCTTCTCTCTCTCCTTCTCTCTCTCTCTCTCTCTCTCTCTCTCTCTCTCTCTCTCTCTCTCTCTCTCTCTCTCGCGCGGCGGCTTCTTCTCTCCGGACCAAAACGCCGCCGTTTCAGATCCGTCAGGTTTGCTCTCTGTTAGCATCTGTGAATTTTTCACTTGATTCCTGTAATCAAACGGTTAATATTGGGTTTGCGATTGATTTTCTTTGATATATTCAGTTATGCTTTTACTGTGGTTTGGTCAAAATGTTGAAAATTTCAACCTTTGCCTTGTTGCTAGTTTATTGGAAATGTTGAAGGTTGAAAGAGCATTGTTTAGACCTTTGTTTCATTAATATTGTAGTATTGTTTAGACCTTCGTTTCGTGATTTCGGTTGAGCTGAATGTTGGGGAAGTTTTTGGGATAAGAATGTTGAAATGACTGGTTATAAGACTGTAACTTGTTGAAATGGAGTTGTTGTTTGGTTGCACCGGTGAGAGTTAGGTGAGGTTTAAGCAACATAATTTGTGAAGAACACTATTTTTGACGAATGAGAAAATAAATCTAACCTGAATAGGTAGGCGTTCTTTCATTCTTTGAGTTTGGTAGCTCTATTTGGTTTTAAAACGAGCTTGTTTGTGAGGTGTGTTCTTGTTTACACCAGTGAGGTTTACGTGGCATAGACAAGGGGTAATATATACATAACCAGGTTTTGATGTGAAGGTTAGAACTTTAGTTAGATGTTACTATGCTGTAACTGATAAGAGTTGGACGAAGAATTTAGTGGTATTGCGGATGGATTGGTGGTTGAAGCTTGGAAACCAGGACCTGTGCGGAAAGTTTTTCTTTACTGACATTTTGACAATTTGCTCACGACTGTCTAAGCTTTAATTGTATTACCAAATGACAGTGTTGCTAGACTTGTTGTAGATATTCTTTTTATGCTATGGTGTTGCAGATAGTTTCTATGAATTAGCAGTTGACAATATCTGTTATCATTAGAATTCCGACACTTGAATTCCTTCGAGCATGACATTGTTAACTTTTAAAAATATGCAGGATTTTTCATAAAGTTATTCAACATTTAAAGCAGAGGCAGCAGTGTTTGATGAGCCTAGTCGTTGAAATATAACCTCGCTGGCCTCATAGAGAAGGAGGGTTCAACTGAGGAAAATATCACAAGTTCACTGTCTGCTGAAAAGGTGGACAGAGATTCACTTGCTATTCAGAAAGAAGAGCAGGGAGTACCATCAAAGGATACGAAATCTCTGAGTATCTGCAGTGGTGGTCCCACGTTAGACTATAATCATGGAGAAGATAAATTGGCTGACAAGATGGACATGAGTGGGAATTTGAACTGCAAAGATCAGGGAGACAAGTTAGGCACTCATCAAGGTCACATTGATATGGGTGGGCAGAACTATAACAGCAGGGATTCCAAGTATAAGACTCAAGAAAGAGAGTTGGACTCGGAAAAGGGACAAAAGAATACTGCTGATAAGGTGGAGTCAAATGCTAACGAAGAAAATCTAGACAGTGATCAAGGAGACAGGTTAGAAAATGATCAAAGTCACAGAGACATGGGTGAGAAGAGCAATGACAGCAGCGGCTCCAAGTATAAGAGTGAAGAAATAGAGTTGGACTCGAAAAAGGGACAAAAGAACCCTGATGATAAGTTGGAGTCAAATGCTAAAGAAGAAAATCTAGACTATGATCTGGCAGACAAGTTACAAAATGATCAAAATCACAGAGACCTGGGTGAGAAGAGCAATGACAGCAGGGGCTCCAAGTATAAGAGTGAAGAAAGAGAGTTGGACTCGAAGAAGGGACAAAAGAACCCTGATGATAAGGTGGAGTCAAATGCTAAAGAAGAAAATCTAGACAATGATGGTAAATATTTGCAATCTAAAGCTCAAGAGGAGACAGAAAAAGTTTTTGGCGTGGAGAAGGAGCTTGAGCCGGTTGATGGAACAGAAGTTTCAGGGATGGAAGCTTACACAAGCATGTCCATCCATTCTCTGGATCCTGATATGGAAACCCCTGGAGTAGTTGAAAAGGCAGTAGCACTTAAGAACTTTATTAAGGTTAAGAGTGTAGTTGCAGTCACCAGTTTCCTCTGTCGCTTTTCTGGAAACAGAAACAAAGGTGGACCGGATGTTGCTGATGATGCAGATAAGAATTTTTCAGATTCCATTAAGGACAGTGAAGTTGGAGATGCCTCTCAGAAAACATTGGAAAGACCTGCATGGAATCCCCTTAGCTTTATTAAAATGTACCCAGATGTTGATGGAAGGAATAAAGCTGAGGATGCAAATGATGAACCAGAACATCCTATAGCCATGAAAGGGAGAATAATATTGTACACAAGGTTAGGGTGCCAGGACTGCAAAGATGCCAGGTTATTTTTGTATTGGAAGAAGCTCAGATATACGGAGATCAATATTGATGTGTACCCTAGTAGAAAGCAGGAGTTAGAGAAATTTTCTGGGTCTTCTACTGTTCCAAAGGTGTTCTTCAATGAAGTCCTTATTGGAGGTTTGAGTGAACTAAAGGGCCTGGAAGACTCTGGCAAGCTTGATGAGAAGATTGATTATCTGGTTAGTGAAGCACCATCATTTGAAGCTCCTTTGCCACCTCTTTCAGGTGAAGATGATGTTTCCAATAGTGGAGCTATTGATGAACTGGCTCTTATTGTCCGGAAAATGAAAGAATTTGTTGTTGTGAAGGACCGGTTTTACAAAATGCGCAGGTTCACAAAGAGTTTTTCAGGTTCAGAAGCAGTGGATTTCTTGTCAGAGGATCAGTATCTAGAAAGGGAAGAGGTTAGTGGGATTTTTTATCTTTTATATTTTAGTGGTCAAATTGGCCTGATTCTTTTTCTTTTTCTAAGGAATTAACTAGCATGATTTTCTTCAACTTGGTGATTGTAAAACATACTTTTGTTTTCTTTTTCATATGCACCAGAGTTGAGTATCTTGGATTTACCACAATTTCAAAATCAGTTTCTACATATGATGTTTTCTTACTCATTACATTTTCTAGGTATCAAGTACAAGTATAACCAAGTATGATATTCGTTTGGTCAATTTGTTTGAGTATCGGAGGAGAGTTTATATTGAAGACTCAGTGTGTTTTATGAGGATTCATGCCAATTTATTTAATTTTTTAATTTATTTTATTCTGGGGGGAAAAGATCATTTGAATTGAGTTCAGTATGAGGCAAGTAGTAAATGGTTTTAGAACATCGTGTTTTTATTCTGTGTTGAACTGTCAACTCAAATTCCTTGATACGCTATTCAACTAGATAAGTAAAAGTTTTCTAATACAATAATACTGGAAAAATGTGATGATTGTTATCTGTAGCAGAATAGTTCTCATTCATATCTGAGTGGCTCTTAGTGATTAGTAAGCAGAACACGTTTTTTGGGATAGATTACAGCACGGTTTAGCCATTAGGTGTCTAGGAATCACTGTCAGACTGTCTGATTCATGAATATTGATATCTCAAAGTTAACCTCCTAAGTTGCTTAGTAAACTATGGTACATTCAGTTAAATTTAAGACCATATGTCTGAAGTCTCATAGTAACATTAAGAAGTGATATGAATGAGATGGATGATGTCTTACAAGTTACAACATTCTGCATGCAACTATACCTTATGGTAAGTTGCAATTTTTGCTCAGAGCTACCATACATAACTACTCTTAATCTTATGACAACGATGGTGACGAGTTTGAATTAGATTTTATCCTCTTTCTTAAGAGTTCTTAGGATAGATATTGCAAGCAGTGTTATACTATTATATCTGTTGTGCAAATACAAGCAAATGTAGTCTGTTTGAGCCTTATCATGCAGTCAATGACCAATGAAATGTGCATGGGGGTATGGTTTGTAAAAAGGGGTGTCAATCTCACCCCGTCCTTTGGTGATGGGGATGCCGATTTCACCCCCTTTACTTTGCAATCTACTCATAGTATATACATGTATTGTTAAGTCATAGTCTTATCAAGTCTCACTCTTGTTCTTGGTTTGTGTTGTGAGACAGGCTATCGAATTTGGTAGGAAGCTTGCAAGCAAACTCTTCTTTCAACATGTTCTTGAGTGAGTCCCTTGAGATATTCCTTTAACTGTCTCTCTTTCCACTTCATATCATTGTTAGAAAGCTTTTACATGAAATTAGTTTTATCTTGTTGTGCTAGAAAGTATTAAAAATAATTTAACACTTCTACCTGGTTGATTTACAATAGGAAAGTTTGGGAAATAAGCTCTGAGCTCCATGATTTCTTTTTTCTTTTAAAAAGCTACTGTTAGTGTTTGGACCCATCCGTTTTTTCTTTATAAAAATCAAATGTCTGAAACACAGGCAAATGTATTTAGTATTTCCTTTTTGTGTGAAACCAATCTGCAGAAAATAAATGGTTTCCACTATTAACAGTGTATATTTGTTCAATGATGCTTTTTCTTTGCTCTAGGGAAAATTTATTTGAGGATGGAAGCCACTTGTATCGGTTCCTGGATGATGATCCAGTTGTATCTCAATGTCAGAACATCCCAAAGGGTATAATTGATGTGAAGCCAAAGCCCATCATACAAATTGAATCAAGGTTGAGATTTGTAATGTGTGCCATCTTGGAAGCCTATGTGTCAGAAGATGGAAAACATATTGATTACAGAAGTATCCATGGAAGTGAGGAATTCGCAAGGTTCTTCTTTTCTTTTCTTTTTCTCCATTTTATTTTTCACCAATTAAATGTGTAGAGAACTGTAGATTATGTAACCTCTGTTTTTTTTTTTTTTCCCTATATAAGGTTGTGTTAATGGTAATATTTTTTTAGGTATCTGAGAACAGTAGAGGAGCTCCACAGAGTTGAAATGCAGGATATGCGGAGGGAGGATAAACTTGCTTTCTTTATAAATCTTTACAATATGATGGCCATCCATGCAATACTGGTATGGGGTCATCCAGATGGAGCAATAGAACGAAGGAAGTTGTTTGGAGACTTCAAATATGTTATTGGTGGGTCTGCATATTCACTTTCAGATATCCAAAATGGTATTTTACGGGGAAATCAGCGACCACCGTATAATCTCATGAAGCCGTTTAATCCAAAAGATAAGCGTGCCATGGTAATATCGTACAAATGCTTTTCAGTATTTGGTTTGAATTTATACTTGTTGCACTGGGGCTGTTTTTCTTGGAAGTTGTTACCTGACAAGTTTTGCATTAGTTACTTGTATGTAATCTACATGGAAGAACAATACTTCTGTGTCTTGGCCTATTTTTGGGGGTTTTATTTATTTTGAGAATGAGAGTTTGAACTACACCTTAGTTTGTTGAATTCAAGATTTTACTTTACTACTAGACAAGTCTTGTCACTTAATGTTGTCAATTCCTCTTGCTCATTTCTTTCCTCCATCTGTATCAGATGGCTCTTCCTTACCCAGAGCCTCTTATTCATTTTGCGCTGGTTTTTGGTACTCGATCTGGCCCTGTCCTCCAATGTTATTCTCCAGGGGACATTGACAAAGAATTAATGGAAGCTGCTCGTGGTTTCTTAAGAAATGGAGGTCTTATTATTGATTTTGATACCAAGGTTGCATCAGCTACTAAGATTCTTAAATGGTAAGTTCCTGAGCACTTACTGTGTGTACTTTTCTGATATAAGAAGATGAATATACATGCATGGTTTAAATGGGGGTCTAATGATCAGTTAGTTTCTCTAGCAGGAGTCCAATCCAAAATATTACTTTTATTTGAGTGACATTCTGTAAATGTTTTATAATTACTCATCTCATGTAATGGTACTTCTTGATGCTCAGGTTTAGCATAGATTTCGGTAAGAATGAAATGGAGGTGCTGAAGCACTCATCAAACTACTTGGAACCAGCTATTTCAGAAGCTTTACTGGAGTTGCTTGCGACCTCTCAGCTGAAGGTGATATATCAGCCTTATGACTGGGGTTTGAACTGTTAACATTAGTTACATAGCTTTCTTTCATACACCACATACAGCTTTATATAGCTTCCCTAGTTTTACGAAAATTAGCATGAGTGAAGTGATGAGCTACTTTCGTTATTGATATGTACATGTGTAGTCTGATAGACATACAGGACAGTCATTTGCTTGAGAAATAGATTAGCAGGGTCATGTTGCTTAAATTTCATCAGTTGTACCTTTTTAAGTAGTCAAGCCTAGTATCATTACATCAAAAGCAAGATTTGAACCAAATAACAGGGACTCAGGCAACCAAAATCAAAGCTTTAGAACCAGCCTCAAGAACACAACACCATAGGTACGTATTTGAATAATTTTAGTCGAGTCACCTTTCCTCAGTTTGTGAAAGAATCATTAAGGTTTGTCGAAATCGGTGTCTAGGGTTCAGAAAATGTAGTATAACCAACCAAAGAAGTTGCATTCACGGGTAAAGTGAGGTAGGAAGAGCTTTAGGATTCAAGTGGACAAGTCTCACAAGGAAGTTGAAGCATATATAGGCACTGGGCAGGCAGCTATAGGACTCATGACTACAAAGAAAATGATGGGAGCTCCATTTTGTTGAATGATTCTACAAGTATGATATATATAGAGTTGGTGCTTTCACTCCCAACTCGAAAAGGGTTTGTTGCTTCTTTTTGTGACTTGCAGGAAAGCGAATACATGGAGGAAATTGATTCATTTGATTGTATGAGTTATTAAGGTCTGTTGGTTTGTTTGTTTTTTCATACAAGAAACTAAAATCACTGTCCAACCTACACCAAATTTCCAAAATCAACATAGGCGGACAAAGGAAGAGAATGATTCGACAATCTAGCAGTAGGGTCATGACCAACATTAGGAATGACATCGGTTACAAAGTTAGCACTGCGATTGATATGTCGAAAACTGAAGTGATGAAGTTGATTATAGGAGTTGTTAAGGTCCGGTATTGGCTAGCAGCACATTTGTCATGTTTATCTAATTCTGTGAGTTAACCAAAGAAATGTTTGTGTTGCATATTTAGCCATATAGGTTGTGAAATAGAAGCCAGAGGTCTCTTCTAATACGAAGTGATGGACGTGCCACTTGTTTGGCACACAATTTATGATGGAAATCATTGACATTATTGAAGTTGATGGGTCGGAATGGTCGGATGTCCAGAAGCCTCTTTCCTCTATGAAATTTTTTGATGGAAGCCACTTCCTTTGCTCATTTGGGGTTTTGCTTGCTTCAAATGGGAACATCATTACTTCATTACTCACTGAGGTTGACACACTAACATGCGTATCCTGTTTGTTTTGTTAATTGATGTGTGCACATTGGGTCTTATAATGTAGCGTTAAGTGTCATACATATCATCTTAATTACAATGTCATTAATATTGATATTATTCACATCACAGTACTTATACAGTTATACAGCAAGTATGTTGTGCATTTGACTCGTTTTATAGCACATCGAATCTTAAAATGTAGCGTTCAATGTCGCTACACTAATTTCGGTTAAACACATACATGTCGACAAAGATTTAACATTCAAAATTCTAGTTTTTTTTTTACACTCTTATATTCTTGAAATAAATTATACACGAACATTTTGAAAACTCGCTGACATGTTTACATGAGTTATGGGTCTGTAGCTATCACTAAACAATTCAATCCAAATCGAAATACAGTACACTTGATGCTAACAATATTAAACGACTTCTTTTCCCACACCATACAAATGCATTCCACCTGCTTGTCATAGTTCTCCGGTCACTGATCACCTTGATTCCTTCATGATTCCATCATTGCCTGCCAAGATCATATACTTGTCTTTCCTTGTGAGACTTGTGCACTTGAATCCCAGAGCTTTGCCTATCTCATTTTGCACCAGATTGGCAACTTCAAACCTTGACTTTCCACCAAACATGCATGTGTCTGATGGTTGTAACTTTTCAAGAATCCTGATTGTATAAACAGGATTTGGGTTCATGAAGTGAAAAATTGGATCCAAGAATTTAAAACCACTAGCAGTTGTGCCATAAAACATGTCAGCTTGGACATCTATGGCCACAGGAACAATGTCATCTGTCAGCTCAGCAAACAGAGGACTGAACCTCAACAAAAATGGCTCTCTGCATGTGGTGCCTTCTGGACAAACCACAAGGTCTCCTTGGCTCAACAACTTGTCCATTTGATTCCTATCTTTTTCTCTGTCCCTTGTTAATCTGATAGTCTTCATGGGAGCAATGATCTCATTGATTTTACTCAAACTGTATGTGACTGCAGTGAGAGATTTATCAGTAGCTACTTGCACATAGAGTGGATCAAGCAAGGTTCTGTGGTTGCAAACATAGAGTCTGCCTCTTGGTTTCACTTGATCTTCACCATTAGCTGATGTGTTTGAGGAACTGGGTTGTACTGAAACTGTGGTGATTGTACCAGTGAAGGCCAAGATTGGATTGCAAAGACAGTGAGGCAGAAACATGCCAACTATGAATCTGATGAAGTAGATGCAAAATCCTACGGGTAACCACATGAACATGGCCAAGGTGGCTATTGGGGTTGGTCTGAAAGCTAATCTTCCATCATGGAAAATCAATGGTTTTGGGTATTTCTCCCTTGGAAGGCTTTTCCAGTTTCTCTTCTCAGCTTCACTCACCAAGAAAACATTCTGCAACAAATTGACATTGTTAACTAAGGTTCCAAAAAACAGTTTCAAATGAATCTGTCTATTTATAGAGAGAGGGAAAGAGAGACAGAGATGAGATTCACCTACCTTGCAATTTTGAGAAAGGAGTTGCTGATGGAGAAACTTGTTGTGGCAACAAATACCAATTGTTTGACTATTACTTGGTTTTCCATCTCCAAGAATTTGACTCGACTCCAAACCTTTTGTGTTCATTTCCTCCATCAAACCCACACAGTATCCACCAACCACTCTGAGCTCTCTTGCAACAACAGCATCCACCCCAACATAGTCCTTCAGAAAACCTTCAACCATGACTCTAGGCAAGTCACTCACTGCCACTTTTTTCCCACACTTCATCACCACATCAAACCCTTCAATCCCAACATCTTCCAAGAAAAACTTGGGCAACACAGAATTCCCAATCCTCATTTTTTCCTTTCTAATACCAAAGAAACAAATGAACACCATTATGTTGAGACCTAGCTCTCCACCAACCAAACAAACAAAAGGGTACAAAAGAAACAAAGTAAGAGCTCTAAGGAAGCCACTAGCTTCAAAGGCCACAAGCATGAAGTAAGGGAAAAGTGAAGATGATTTCAACAATGTACCCTCAAACTGGAAAAACAGTACAGTATTTGACATTAGCCCTCCTAATTGATACGCAAGGGATGAGTTGTATTTCTGAAACTTGAAGTGGGTTGCATGGGATTTGCTAAACTTGTATTGCAAAGAGGATGTGCTCTTTGGCTTGCTAAGGACTTTGAAGGAAGAGGAAAGAGCTTCTAGGGAGAAAAGTTTGGCAGACATGATTGGTTGGCTACCACCTTATGAATATAGATGCTCCAATATATACTAGCTAGGATAATAAATGAGGCTTCTCTGATTAGGTATCGCATTTTCACCTCTTCGGAACTAATTAACGATCAGGGATTGAATAGGGACTCCGAGGCAATATGAGTTTTTACTCTATTTTTGGACAACAATTAACTTTACATTCCATCATACTCTACATTTAAATTTATTATTTCTATATATGGTCATATTTATGTCACAAAAAACTCTTACAACAATTCACATAAATTCAACCACAATACCGCGGTATGAGGGCACGATGAAAAACTTTTAAATAAGTGACCTCATAATATGCAATTATTTAATAGTTTAACCACATGGTGTGGTAAAGTTGGCCGAACTGCTTAGTATGAAACTCTCGTGTTGAGAGTTCGAGTCTCAACACCCATAATAAGTTTGTAGTTAACACGTTTGAGGGCCTCCGGCCGGGTTCGTGCACTTTGTTGGGATACTCTCGTGGACCTCGGTCTAAATACTGACTAGGTATGTGTGTTATGACTAACTTGCTAACGTAACCGATCTGACTCGCTAGCTATCAGACTCCCAATATATATGAAAAAAAGCCTATTAATATTTATCATGACAATAGTCACAGTAGCTAGACCATTTAGTTGATCATTTGAAATGATTTCAGAGTTATACTTGAATAATGAAGGTTTAGAGAGACTTGGATCAAGAGGCCTCAGGATAGCATTTGAATGTAAGATCGGGCCGGGTTAATTTGCAATGCACTTCTTTCTTTAAATTTGTGGGAATAAGTGAGACTGTTACTTTTCAATCAATTCTGAAGCAGGTTGACTGGTGATCTATCATTTCCATATTCAAGCACATTCAATTCTGGAAACCAGTCATTACTCTTGGTTGGTTTCCTTCTCTCTGCACCGTACCAACAGTTTTTGTAGATGGATCATATTATGGCTCTACCTTTTATAGTAGGGCAAAAGCAACCAGCACATACAAGCTTAGAGAGAGAGAGAGAGAGAGAGAGAGAGAGAGGT
>NC_020495.1:27948996-27962242 GCF_000184155.1 Fragaria vesca subsp. vesca | reverse complement strand
GAGAGAGAGAGAGGTTGGCCAAAATTGTTGCTAGCTAGGTGACAATAAACATCCAGACATGGGATGGAGCCGAACAGATCGAACTAGTCTGCTAGGGTTTTTGGTTATCTTCCACGTCTCAGTGTCACAGTGTGGTCTCCTATCTAGTAGAGTAAAACGTGTTATGGGTGTGTACCAACTTCAAAGTGCATGCATGATCGAGAAAAGAGAGCCGGCCGCCGGATACCTATTGGACCAAAAGTTCAAAACCCCTTCACGGAAGTACTACCAATTCTAACCAGATATTTAGTCTTCGCTACAATAGCACAACCCTAGAACTATAGAAGAAGCAAACTCAATTGAAGGCAAGCTACTTAAGCTATAAAAGGAAATGAAGCAAAGTTTTGTTAGGTTGGCCAGAGAGAAACAATCAAGCAGCCAAAGAGCTTTCGTTTCCTTTACTCGATCGAATCGATGAGGAATTGGATAAGCAAGTAATTGGTAATGAATGAGTAGCAACTGCCCGAGCTATATTAGAGAGGTCATATATTACTACGTTCCTGTACTCTTTTGTGTGGTTATGTTGCTCTATCATCTGTGACTGTATTGCCATCGACCCATTACATCAATAGTTAACTAACCACTCGATCAACTTCATCGTTTTCGAAGAAATCTCAAGCAACTTATATATTTTGATTCATTGTTCGGGGGTAGGTTTTTGTTTGGTCCCGATCAATCACATTTAAAGTAACGAACTTTGTCACACTTGCTTAATTGTCTATTGCGGGAATCTCAAGACCTAAGAATAGTTAGATAAGTTTAGGTGAGACCATGAGAGTTTGGTTACACTACATCAGTATTGTTAGAACAAACTTGTAACTTTAATTTTGAAAGACTTAAAATGAACACGTACATGTCACACCAACTCTCACGTATGAATTTCTCTTAAGAGAATTTACAGATCGCGAATCAAACGAGGCATGTTAACAACAATAAGGATCAAAATAGGATGGGTTCCAATAATAGTCTCTCCTTACCGACTTAGCCAAACTTGGTTCGTCGTCGACTTCTAACTTTGATTCTTGAACAATGATTAAAACTTCAGGTCGTAATTTTTGTAACCCCAAAACTGGAATGTTGTTTTCGATTGAAATATCATCAGAATCCATGAGATAACAGGTAGGGTGATCTCATTCCCAAATCGCCTTCAATAAAATTAGGCAACTTGTGGCATATTCTGTTATGTACTTATGAGGACGCATCCATCTCAACATCCAACTACAGAAATTAAATTAGGAATCAGCAAAGTTAGTAATTCCCATGGACAGAATAAGTTGGATAAACATGCAAGGGGTTCGTTATGATTATGAATGTAACAAGAATCACAAATCAATATATTATTTGTTATATGAACAATGCATACCGATCATATATTTTTGTCCAACACTATAAATATACGACAGCTGTCATGGCCTGAAAAGTTCTAATGAGGCCTTAGGGCATGCGTGTGTCAATTTGGTGCACTACTGAAAAGTTCGAAGATATTGTACCAAATCTGGAATCTTGTTCTGGATTTTTTTTTTTTTTTGTAATTAATGAAAATTTCATTTTCATAGAAAATGAATACAAGTTAAGTAATGATCCATATATATTTTATTGATTCAGATTATATGATGTGATCGAAGCAGCTGCCAGAATTTCCTACCAGGTTCTCGGGTGGATCTCTTGGTAATTTGGTATGATTGAATCGTAATGCAGAAAAAGAACAGTGACCTTTGGGATCCAAACACAAGAATCCGCGGAAAAAAAAAAAGAGTGCGTAGCCGAAACACAAGAGTTGCCTTGCCTACCTTGCCAAACCTCCTAAACCCTAGTCTGAAAGGCAATGATCAAAATTGAGTTTTTCTTTCACTTTTAGACGTAGCCTATATATTATGATCAGTTTTAACCTAGCAACTAATATGCCTTATTTGATCCAGTCATTTACGTGACACTATCCATGTATATATATTAACGCCATTAATTAACAAAACAGAAACCCAAAAAAATTAGTCCAACTGTTTCACACATGAGGTGAGGATCCGAGATCAAAGGAAAATGTTTTCTTAATTTGATCAGTTCAAAAATGCAAAGGAGGGGAACAAATTGAGGGCGTCTAGTCTTCATTATATCTTGGCAAGTACAATTACTGTAACTCGCATATTAGTGGTGCAAATGTATCCTGGTGTATAGAATCCGCTCCTCTGTTAGCATAAACTTTAGAGTATTCAAGTCGACATGCAATACAACGAGTCGACAACGTGACACCAAACCTCATAGCAAAGGCGCTTGGGTTAGATCGGCTCCACCAACAAACTCTAGTTTCTGTTGACGTAAGAAAGGAAGAAGAGAAGGTACTAATGGTAGGTAGACCTTCTTATTGTGGTGTTATCAGCCTTACGCAAGGAATTCAATGGCATCCCAACAAGAAATAAATCGATATTAAACGTTTTGATGAATACTTGCCATGTGCAAAGTCCCATCTTAAAAGCATGTCGATCGGATTTTGAAACCAATCAATTTCCACATATTAAACCCCGGCCGCAGCAGTTTTCCAGATAGCTAGCACATTGGAAACAATTAGTAATTGATGAAGTTAAGAGAGGATTCAGACCACTGGATCGATCTTTCTGCAACCTGCATATATGCTGATAGTTTAACTTCAACATGCATTTATGCATAAGATCAATTATTGATGTTGTTTGTGTCGCTCGTTACAAATAAGCACATAGAAAAAGAACTAATTTCAGTTTACCCCTGTGAACTTTAGGTCGATCATCATGTTAATCTATTTTCTTTTAATTTCATCAAAAACACCCCTCGACTTCCAAATTTATCAGTCGTGTCCAAACATCTGTTTTTCATCTAATTCCCCGTCATGTGATGACTTGCATTAAGAAGAAAACCAAATTTGAAGTCGCTATGCTCATAAAAAAGGGCAAAATAGACAAATTGTATTCAATTCCACCAAAATAACTAAGGTTTGGGGATTGTGATGAGAATGAAGATGTATATCGATATGGGGGAAAATTGTTAGAAAAGTTATTTTTTTCGAAATTTGACTTTCTTCTTGATGCCACGTCATTACTGATGACGGAAGAATTGGATGGAGAACGAATGTTTGGACACGGCTGATGAAAATTGGGAGTCGATGAGTGTTTTTGATGAAATAGAAAAAAGAAGGACTAACATGATGATCGACCTAAAGTTGATAAGGGTAAACTGAAATTAGTCATTTTTTTAAAAAAGGTCGTCCTGTCATTTAGACGGTGTTTAAGCGCTCCAAACTTGACATCCATCATGGTAGTGTTTAGAGATTTTGGATATTTTATTCTTAATATATAAAGACCGAAGTCTCTCAGGATAAAATCTCACACTTGTCGACTTATAAATATTGCACACATGACACACGCAGAACTATGGGATGTCTGTGCATTGCTTCCATTCCTAAATACGTAACTCGATCTAAAAGATAAGTCAACATTTACCCCAACAACAAGAACAACAAATATGGGGTCATTTCATTGACCACTACCTGATAAATATATATATATATATACACACACACACAATGCTATCAGGTGCGGATTTGGTGTGGATTTTCATTTTTGTACCACTTCCTGATCGAATTTCCTCAAACTTCCTTCTAGACATATCTAGATCATCTTATGTTGATCATCTCTGCAAAATTTCAGCTAATTTGGTGATTATTAAGGCCCTCAAACTTGAGTTTTTCTGGTATGAACACAATCGGACAGAATTCAGTCCGTTCATTTGTTTTTCGAGTTTGAGGGCCTTAACGATCACTAAATTGACTGAAAGTTTGCAGAGATGATCTACACAAGATGATCTAGATATGTCTAGAAGGAAGTTTGAGGAAATTCGATCGGGAAGTGGTGCAAAAATGGAAATCCGCACCAAAACTTTGATGTGGACGCTCGCACCTGATCAGCATTGTGTGTATATATATATATACGGACAGGATCAGAAGAGGACATCCGGAAACCCGTAAAAGTGCGGATGTCTCTACTTTTGCAGTGATCAAGCGTCGGCAACGGCCCTTCTCTTCCCGGACGGACACTAGACGTCGATCGTGAGCTTCCTCTTGCCGGCGAACTCGCCGAATATCAGTTTGCAGCCGAGATTGATGTTGTCAAAAGTTTTGGGTGGAGGTTGCTGCCCAGACCTTCAACTCTGATCTCCATGGCCTTCATCTTCACGTTAAATAGGTCCGGGATGCCTCTGGTGTCCGTCCGGCAAGAGAAAGGACGTCGTCGGCGCTTGATCGCTGCAAAAGCAGGGACGTTCGCACTTTTACGGGTTTGCGGACGTCCGTCTGTGATCCCGACTGATATATATATATATAGAGGATGAGAAGCAGACATCCGCACTCGGCTTAAAGTGCGGACCTCCGTCGGTTCTCCACCCTCCTACGCCGGCGACGGCGCGCCTCCACCCCAGAACACTCCAGCAGCGTCCCCGACTACTTTCCCTCCCCGGCGAGTCCGTTCTTTTCCAGTTTCCGGCGAGATTGATCTTGTTTGAAGTTTTGGGTGATCTCGCCGGAAAACTGAAAAAGAACGGACTCGCCGGGGAGAGAAAGTGGTCGGGAACACTGCTGGAGTGTTCTGGGGTGGAGGCGCGCCGTCGCCGGCGCCGGATGGTGGAGAACGGACGGAGGTCCGCACTTTAAGCCGAGTGCGGACGTCCGCTTCACATCCGGTATATATATATATATGGTCTTTGAAAAGCATAGCGTACAATCAAAGATCTACACTTGTTGAAGCCTTGATCGAAGGTAACATCGGTCTATATTGGTTGGTTTGGTCCCAGCCCCAACATCGAATTGAAGCAGTTTCGATACCATGCTAATTGCTAAACGATCGAACCAATCGATTCTGTTGGGAAATAAAGGAAAGTTATAATTCGCATGTTGGGGGATAGGTTGGTGATGAGAAATCTCTACCCTTTTACCTAATAACCATCAAAATTTAGTACGATGAGAAAGATGTTTATATAGCCTCCAGATGATATTGTCTTATTATACGAGCAATGAACTTCACGAAAGACCAATCTTTCCTTGGATTTTACAATTGCATTCTTCAGCATTCTCAACCAGTCTGCCATTTTTTTTGGGGCGATATTATGAGCCTCAAATGGGCACTGGGAGCACCAAGTGGATGCATGGAGTAACTTGAAAGTCTAGCTTTTTTGTTTTCACTTGTACAAGGTGAGCTTCAAATGGACACGACAAAGAGGTGAAGTTCCAAGCAATTGTTGAAACTTAATCTGTTCGACTTCTTTTTTTTTTAAAAGGAAAATTAGGAGGTTGCTGAATCTTATCCAAGACATTTTTAAGATGCACCATACCATGAATCAAAGATGGTATTGTTCATATTTATTTAGTCATGATGGATGCATCACAGCAAGTACTTCTCTAAGCTTTGAGAAGGTTTCTATCTGTTGCTGTTTCTTTGAGAAGCTTTAAGTTCATGGGTTTCACGGCTAACAAACCTGGGTTTTACAAACCCTTAATTTGTTTTTGAGATTTACATATTTTGGGACTTGGGACTTGGGACTTGGGAGCTGATTTTCAAGTCGGTTTTATATTCTTAAGTTAAGTAGACGTACATGATGATGATCATCGTATATAGTAGGGCTGTGTTGCATATTGTGAGTCTTGTTTTGACAGTGCAGGCTATTGGGGAACTCCTTGGAAACCTAAATGGCAGATTTAGATGGATCATAAAATCTGGAGAAGGTAATGTTTTTTTTTCTTTAAACATTTCAAGTTCTTGTTTATGTTTCTATATGTAGTACTATAACAACTAACAAACTCCTCTCTTTCGTATTTCGTTTAGAAACCCCTCGGAGCAACTAAATAAGAAACACCTATATGTAGAAAGCAACGGGTTGACAAAGATGAGGAGGGTCGATGATGACTCAAAACCGGCCGGAGATTATCATTAGCATGTCAAAGAAAACCTTCAAAGCAGGCAAAGCTCGAAATCCGACTGAAAATTTCCGGTGATGATAATGATTCATGCAGGAAAACCTTCACTGCATGCCTTTTTGGTGGCGGTTTGAGTTGTGAAAAGCAGAGAACTCAAGCACCACTGGTGATGATTATGATTATCACAACTCCTTGTCTGTTACATCTTACATGTGCTTAATCTTCTTGTTACTAACAAAATGTAAGCACTAATTCTGCTGTGACTAAGATCTTGAGGTGACCCTTCGATCGATCTCTGTTTGTGAGTGCATCCTTACTCTCTTTGTTCCAGTAATTTGATGACATTCTTGAGTTTTTGTTTCAATGTTTGTGAATCAAGTACAATGGAAACATGGAGTGCTTATGTTTCTTTTCGTTGTTGTTAGTGTTGTTTATAAACCCTAATTAGTCTACTTTTCATTCACAAGAGAAGAAACGCTTTGTTACTACCAACATATTCACTGCAATTTCAGATGCGTGGGTAAACAATACCTACTTCGATCGTTTGCTTTTATACTGATCTCATTGATTTCCAATGGTGCCATATATATATATATATATTAGTTTCACTTTACGCAGTGGAATTTTAATTTCTTGTTCATATAATCATTGATATTGTGCCTGCATTTCCAGGCATAATCACATTCTTGAAGCATCCATTTACTCCAGACTGGTACATCATTTTGTATTGTCGGACAAGCAACATTTATGTTTCTACCTATAGTTAGACTTCATTGATTCCCATCTACAAAAAAAAAAAAATAAATAAATAAATAAGGCCTCTTGATTTGGGGTAAACTGGACTTCTGTGGTGATATTATGAAATTTAAGTTATTAATATAAGAATCATGGCAGTATCTGGCCATCTCAAGAGGGTATGTGTTGAATTTTGGAATACTTTACGCAAAACCATAATTGTTCAAAACTTTTGTAAGCAAAAAGGAAAAACTATCGAGTCATGGAATCAAGATATATTGAAATATTAACTATGGTTTGTCAGGTGGTCTGGGAAGAGCCAAGCCAACTCGCATTTAGTCTGGCATAATATTAACCGTGGATCATGTTCATAATTAAACATACTGCTTTGGCATGAGATGAGTGTAGTTTCATACTAGTATTCAATCTAGCCATTTTGACATGCTGCTCTGACAACCATTAACTATAGTTTCCCAAATCCTCTACCCATCACCAATCAGTGTCCCAAACCTACAAATCCTACACCAACTCCCATCACCGTGGGCGATGAGATGGGAGGCAATGATACCTGTGCTACCACCGCTTATCCTAAGATGGGAGGGAAATGATGCCCGTGGCAAACAGCCGCTGAAAGGAAATAAGATATCAGAGAGATTATGGAGTGTCTCTATGTTATGCTAATACACAAACACATAACTTTCTACAAAATTTGGGATTCCCTAGTACTAATACTCTGTTTTATACAAGGCTAAGCCAGCGCAGGGATCCCTCTTCAGATAAAAAAGATAGGTAGCTTACACCATTCTATAGTTCCCTTGCATCCAATATCTGGTAATCTGACACGTATCTATCAACCTACTTCATCCAATCCTGTAGCCAGTTTTGTGCAAAACAGCTAAACAAAGATCAGAAGAGCCCTGACATGGACCATCTATCAAATAAGCATTAACTCTACTTAAACCCAGTTTTCCTCTCTCTTCCTCATATCAGACTACCTAACCAACCCATACAACACAATTCAAAGTACAAAATCTAGTCTAGCTCCTGATAGATTACATAGCAATATCTCATTTTCAACAAAGAAATGTAGTTCAAAAATGGGTCGAAATACTAACTATATAAAAATAAAATAAAACGTTAGAGGAAAAGGCTTTAGCTGTCAATAATGCTAATTTAACTCAGTTTCTTTAACAACCAAGCATTGGAATAGCAACTTATGCTTTTAAAGCCACACGTTTAAAAGGTATGTATTCATGTCTCTGTGAGATATTGATTAGGAGGTCTACAATATTCTCAAGTAGACATGCCAACAACCCCAAATGCATATTAAAAGTTTAAAACTGATCACTGTGAAACTATTATGAAGTCTTGTCATATAGACCAGAGAAGGCACTAATGACATTGAATATAATGAGGCTAACAGAAGGTACTTAAAGACACACCAAACAAGCAATAAATCAAAATAATGCATACTTCCATGTGCACAGAATCAGATCCACCAAGAGAGCAGTCCACCACCTCTAATAAAAGCTTGTTTAATTCAAAAAAAAAAAATCCTCATTACAAACCAATTTTCCATAGCACATTGGAAACAACTTGAAATTCAAACTTAGTCTTCTCAGCCCTTACCTTGCTGTTCCATGCTGCACACTATGGTAAACTTAAAGCCGCTGCATTTGCATTTTCATAATGTTTTCTCAAGGACAATACACCAGTTGGATTTGTCAAAAAATCGATCAACAATTACAGCATCATCCATACCAGATACCAGCCTGCATGGTACAGCAAAAATCAACCTTCTGGAATACTAAAAACTGTGGCAAGAATAATTAAATGCAGTGCAATGCATGCAACTCTGTCGGCAGTTACTTTATTCATTTACTTTTTTCAATCAAAAGATATAGATGAATGATATATGATGATGGGGATTAGCCTTTCCCTAACCCAAACTGTAGTTCTAGAACTAATATATCTTACTTTCCCACCCTCAAAGAAAGGGACTGTATTAGATAACAATATCAATGATCCATCAGCAGAGATTTTAACTCCAATTAGACACAAAAATTGCGTCAACAAAGCAAACGAGAAGTAGGTTAGAACTTAGAACATAACCGAAACAAGTACTTCTTTGTCCAAAATTTTGAATTTTATCACTACCATCAATACGATTTTTGTCTAAGTTAGAGGCTGGGCCACCATCATTAATGGGCTTCTTATCCTAGCACCAGTGGGTTTCTACTCACAATCATTGCTTTTAGAAGCGGCCTCTATTATTACCATCAACTGTTTCTAAATTATGAGCACCTTTGATAGTAAATTACTAGGAGTAAATAAATAATATATAGAAACATAAAAAGGACAGTTGTTTTATTTTCTAGGAGTTACTCTTTATCAGGGGAACATCAATTATATCAACACGTCCTTAAATTTCTTTGCCTTATTGATCCAGTTGTTATAAGAAACTTAAATAATAAGAACTATAAATTTGAATGCCCTATACATTTAAAAGATGAGTTTTCCCCCTGTCAGTGTGGGTATCTTTTCTGGTAGTAAAGTTGTTTCAATTTCAACAAGCCAGATAGAACAAAGCACAACTGGAGCAGCATGGGAAAACAAACCTTAATTTCATAAAGCAACCCAAAGTAAACAGAAAATAAACATTGAACCAAGAGAACTTCAATGAAAATGGCACCTTACCTTTCAAGCTCGCCTTCACTAAAAACATGGTAATATCTGTTGTACACTACTGCTCCCTTCTTATCATCCTTCTTTGCAAGGCCATTAGCAACAGCACAAGCTGAAGCCCCATTTACTTCAGCACGATGATAAGGCAAGTGCCAGGGGACGAAATATTCTTGTTGATTGTTTGTATCCTTTATATCATCAGAAGCCCTTGTAATGCCTTTATCTTGAGAGGGCATTTGTTGCAAAGTCTGCACAGAACTCTGGTTGGAATCTTTCTCATTATCTCCCAAAATTCTATCCTCTGTTTCTGGAATGCTTTCTAATGTGCGGGACGAAGGACTACGCACACGAGGGCTACCAGGTCCTATCCACTCTTCTCCATACTTTTCAGTGAGTGGAGTCCATCTAGAAACCAATGCTTTATCTTCTTGTTCCACAGCCCAAACTGTTATTAGAACAAGACCACCCTTTTTCACAACTCGGACTAACTCTTCAATTGCTTTTTTCCTCCTGCTCTCTGTACTCAGATGATGTAATACAGCTATGGAGATAGCTGCATCACCAAAACCAGTTCTATAGGGTAGAACTAAAGCATCTGCAACCAAAACTTCATGCCCTCTATCTGCACAAATTTTGATAAGAGGAGCACTTATGTCACACCCTATGGAAAGACAATCAGGATTAAATCCCAGGTATTTCCCATTTCCACATCCTGCATCAAGCACAAGAGATCCTGCAGGTAAGGAAGATAAAAAGTTGGCTACTTTTGGCCACTTAGCGAACCGAGTGGAACTGAAATGGGGTGCGATAGCATCATATACATGATGGACATACTTCTTTTCTATTTCAGGTGTGGACTGCACATTTAGAGATGAACATCTCTGGCTGACACTAGCTGATTCAGATTGTAAGATTTGCGATTCAATATCAGAATCAAGAGTACACAATTCCGAAACACCTTTTACCTTAACTTCTCTCATTGTATGGAAGATTCCTGAATGACAAACATGACCAGTTATTTCAATTGGAAGATGCAAGGCCTCCCTTGACAAATAAAAGGATCTACTTGCTCTAAGAGCATCAGAAAACATCACCCAGAACACTGATATCTCATCAGAAACAACCTGTAAATTGACTAAAGCTAATGAGATCACAACTTTCAAGATATACAAGTTTTGCAGGATCATGAAATGCAATATGGCTTCCATCAACACATAGAAATCCAACTGTCAACGCATTTCAGTCAATAAATTTGCAAACTTCACCTTTTCTTTTGCCTGTTAATAATACTCGTATTGAAGTGTAGAATGTGGCCGGCCACCAAATTTGTTCATTGACAAATACAATATGGCCGCCATCAACGCATAGGTACCCTAATCCCTATGCATTTTGGTCTCAATAAAGATTCAATCTTTGCCTCTACTTTTCCTGTTAATATTGTTCATATTCATTGAAGAGTCATATGTATCTGATTATGGCCATGCTAATTTGCCCCAAAGCTTCTCGCTTTGGAAGCTCACATTGGTCAATGGGCAACTCCAATCTCAATCCCAGTTTCCCATATCCATATTCAGTGTATACGTTTAGAATCAAACAGAGTTGCATACAATAACAATACCCAGAATGCAAAAAGTAATACTTGAAATTCAGCTAAAATAAACTTCCCATACATAAAATTATACGCATTTGAGTTGAGAGAGAGAGAGAAGCTGACCTGACCCAGAAGACATGGCTGGCGATGAGGGTTAACTGCGGTTGAATTAGGGTTAGGGTTTTTCTTTGCAGAGGTGGAGAGAGGTTGAGAAACTGACAAGGTTGAGAAACTGAGGAGAGATATGGAGTCAACGAGCTCCTATTGTATATTGGTCAACAACATGTTGCTACTTCAGTTTGAGACTCCAGTTTAAGTTTTTTTTGGTTTTAAAGGTGTGCGGCCCAGATCATAGGCCCACATAACCTACTACCGCCTAGCCGCGTCCCGGGTCCTCTTAGCCCGCAGAGGCCCAGTTCGCCTTGGGCGTTTTTTTATTTTTATTTTCTTATTTTCTTGGTTCAGTTCAAGAAAATCCGAGTTCGACTAGCTCCGGCCAAACTTGCCCATATGAAAAGGTTGGAAACTGTTGCCAGATTTTGATTAAAATTGTTGTCAAAAGTTGAGCACTTGTATTCCAGTTTTTTATATTTTCATTTTGATCACATTCTATTCAAGGTTTGCATTTCTTTGATCACATTCTTGGATTCTTTCAGGTCCAACGAACCTGTATGCTTTTCTTGGCTATGTTGCTGTCAAATGGAAAATGCCTCCAGTGTCAGAAGAAGATGAGAATTTTCCTAGTCCAGATGGTGAGGAATTCCACAAGTCCTGTGAGACCAATTTTATCTAATTTTCCACAACTTTGAATTGTTTAGTGCAAGCAATCTTTGCACATTTTTTTCATTCACTGATGGAGTGATTGGAGTCTTAGTACTCTGAAGGTATAAGGATAGTTGCCAATCCTTTATCCTGCAAAACACTTTGAGATAATGTCATCTGAACAAGAACAACATCCCTTATGGTTTCAGGTAAAACATGCATTTGCATATCATATGTTTTTCACAGAGGTTAGCAGCTTCGCTTGCTATCCTAGTGCTGAGTCTTTTGTTTGTCCTGAGTTTCAAAGATTCTGTTATATTAGTTTAATAGGTCTTTGTTGTCTTTTAAATTCAAATGGACAACTAAGTTTGTGGGAAGTGCCTTGGCACTAAAACCAGTCTAAGGGTTGAGATCTTTTGTTATGCCAACCCGTGACCAAATGGTTTGATGCTCAAGGCTCCAGCTTGGATTTTATGATACGTTATCCTATACATAGCTGGTCTCTGTGTGATTCAAAGACCAGTTGCTATTGGTTGTGTCAAGGTCCACTAATAGACTGAGTAAGAGGGTTTGAAACCTCTTTGTTCCCTGTTTTGAATCGTTCATGTTTTAGGAAAGGTTCATTTGTCTTATTGAGATATCTTATGTCATCTCCTTGTTTGGTTACATCACTTTCAGTATGGGAGCCAAACACTTCTGTCCAAACCTTTCTGAAACATGTTGAGGTCAGCTTGCATCATATTTGATGATGTCTTGTCTGCCTATATATACCTATAGCTTTGGTTTTGCTCAATAGTTGTTGAAAACTGCCTTATTGCATTTTCTTTGTTGAGTCTAGTTTTAGCTTGCATAGTTCATGTTTTAGCTTGCATAGTTCATGCTGCTCTAACTCTTCTTTGTGACTGTAAACCTTAGAGCTTGAACTCAAAACTTCTTTCATCAACTCATATCATGTTGCATACCATGAGGGATGTGTAATGCAACCAACCCAAGAAGCATTCAAGGTTAAATCTGCTAGTGGTTAGCTGAATTCACGAACAAGGCTTCTGAAAGTGTCCATGTTGTAAGAGCTTAGAAACAAGGGAGGGAATAGGTCTAGACTAGTTCGGGACTAGGAAGTATAGCACTGTGGTAGCTGAATTCACAAACAAGGCTTCTGAAAGTGTTCCATGTTGTAAGAGCTTAGAAACAAGAGAAGGAATAGGTCTAGACTAGTTGGGGACTAGGAAGGATAGCACTGTGGTAGTGTATCACTAGAACTATTATTCTTGTAAGAAGTTACTTCAACTTAGTGGAAAGTTTTTGTCTCTCAAGAGTTAGAGACACACAGTTTTTCTCTCTGCATTTAGGGTTTTTGCGAGTAAAAAACATCCTTGTGTTGTTTTTTTATTTGATGCAAACTCGTATCATGTGGATCTGGGATAACACAAGTGATTGCTATCTTCGGATACACAGAAGTCAACGAAAATTCAAAAAAGACCTATTCCCCCTCCTCCCCCCCC
>NC_020495.1:27935392-27948976 GCF_000184155.1 Fragaria vesca subsp. vesca | reverse complement strand
CTCCCCCCCCCCCCCCCCCCCCCCCCTAAGACCTTTATACTCAGAAAAGGACTCGACTTTCAAAACCAAACTTGTAATTTGGTTACTGGGTTTCAAAGAATCTACATGACCAGAGTTTTCAGTTGGAATAAAGATGTTTCTGAAGTCTGCACGTTTTGATCTACTTTCTAGTTTCCACAGGTCACTTTGAGCTGTATTAGTTTTGTGCCGGTATGAAACTGACGTGACCCATCATGTGTTCGGTAAATATCCAAATGAAATGTCTGACTCTAAACTGAAAGTTCTGTTAGCTAAATACTTTAGCAGCCATCCCCATAAGGTTTGTACAATTTTGATTTGACATGGAATCACTTGTGGAACTTGATTTTGAGCACTGCTACATTGAACAATTGATGCAAGAGTTTTTCATTCATTCACCAAATATTCATCACATTTGTTTCTGGCTAAATCTTATACTGAGATAATTTTGTATATAAATTTGGTGGTCTTATATTATTGTTTTGACGATTCATGATAGAAGAGAATTTGTCCAGGTGGTCAAAATGACTTTCTGCTTTTGGAGCTTTCTGTACGCGACTGCTAGTAACTTCTAGTTCATGCGAGCATTGTCTTGGAAAAGGTTGTAGCTTCATGGAAAATTCTAAGTGATGTTTTCCACAGAATTGAACTATGCATGCATCGAGTACTTAGTACTTGAAAGAATAATTATCGGACTTTAGTTTACAAGTGCATGCATTGCCTAAAAGCATCCATATATAGACATCGTTGTCCAAGAAACTAAACTAAGAAACTGCCTGATTAGCTTCAGTTTACATTAATTTGTTGGCTTCTGGAACTGAGATAATTCTTTGGTCATATCTGCAACTGAAATTGTCAAAGGCTCAGTTTCTTCATAGTTGAGGCATGTGTATGGTGTGCCAAATGCTAACCATCCTCGACTATATATATTGTTGTTTTTCTTGCTTGTATCATTCTCAGAAGCTCAATTTTCCTCAAGAAGGTTGTAACAAATCATGAATTGTCTTCAATTTTCATCTCCTGTTTGTGTGCCTTCTTGTATCTCATCACAGCCTAAAACAATCTGGACCAGGTTATACATTGATACAGTCTTTACATACATATCATTGTTCATTGAATGCTTGTTCTGGTTATTTCTTTTAATTGATTGAGTTCCATTACGTCTGCATTATTTACAGTTCAAACTCTGAAAATGAGAGCAAAGTTGGGAAGCTATTACAATCTCAAAAAGGTTCATCTTCAATTATATAATTCAAATCCTTATCCTCATGTCACCTATAGCCACCTTTGTCAGTCACAACCTAATAAGCAATGCCATGCAATTACAGGTCATTGCACAAAAGTCTCACGCAGTGTCAATATGGAGAACTTGCAAAACGGATATTTGTTTCCAGAGGTCAGCGGGCTTATGACATCTTCATCATGAAGTTTGCCCTCCTATTCTATTCATTTTCTGGTCTATCTGACACTAATTGTCAAGATTGGAGCACATTGTGTTAATATTATCATCTGTAGATTACTTGTGATGCATACAGATATCGATTGTTAAAAACTTTGCTTTTATTGTATATGCATCTGAATGAAAACCTTTTTACATTTCATATGGCCTCTAAACTAGATATTCATGCGCGAGTTTCTGCATACTCAGAAGTACCCAAATGCAAGAGTAATAAGACTTGGTATAGGTAATACTACAGAACCTATACCAGACATCATCACATCTGCTATGGCTGAGGTACTATAGTGGCTAGCTCTCAGATTGTTGTGTGTAGTTTTCTAGATTGGTGCTGATCGAAACCTCTCCAAGCATTATGCTGAATAGCTATTAACGTTTTTCATGTTTCTGTTTGTCACTTGAAATCCCCATATGTGTATTGCAGCATGCGCATGCTCTTGCAACAGTTGAAGGTTACAGTGGGTACGGAGCTGAGCAAGGCCACAGGGTAGGATAGTGGTGTCTATTCTGAAATACTTCTATTCTTTTTCTTTGATCTTAGTTCACTAGTTCATCTTTTAGTTTATTATGAATTACGTCCCTGTGGTTCTTTCGGTGACTAATAGTTACAAATTTTTGGTACAGGAATTGAGAATGTCAATTGCAGAAAGATTCTACAAGAATATGGGCATAGGAGGCAATGAGGTGTTTGTATCAGATGGTGCACAGTGTGACATTTCTCGCCTTCAGGTAAGAACTTGTTTTATGCAGAAAATATTTCTATACTTTAATTAGAGTTCAACAAGGTAAACACCTGTTATCTATATTAAGACGAAAAGCATGTCATGAAATCTGACTTTTGCCTATCCAACAGATGCTTTTAGGTTCCAATGTGACAGTAGCTGTGCAAGACCCTTCTTTCCCGGTAAACTTAAAAATGAAATATGATCTTCACTCCTATTTCTGTTTCAAATTCTAAGTCAAGATGAGACAAAAAAATTTATATGATTCAATGCCATCGTCACCTCGCTCTCAATATCATTTCATTTTCCTATTTGTAACTATGCTAAAGGGCTCTTCTGCCTACAGAAAAGGGTTATAGTCATTTTTCTTCTCTTACCTGTTACACTACATGGAAGTCATATCCCTTATGTTTTTTATGGACTATAATCTGGGACAGGCATACATAGATTCTAGTGTCATTGCTGGTCGAGCTGGCAACTTTCAACAGGAAACCGGGAAGTATAAGAACATTGTCTACCTCAATTGCACACCTGAGAATAATTTTTTCCCCGACTTATCAACTGCTTCAAGGGCAGATCTCATATTTTTCTGTTCTCCAAACAATCCAACTGGAAATGCTGCATCATTGCATCAACTAAAGCAACTGGTGGAGTTTGCAAAAGCAAATGGATCAATCATAGTTTATGACTCCTCATATGCTGCTTATATATCAGATGGAAGCCCAAGATCAATTTACGAAATTCCTGGTGCCAGAGAGGTTCTCAAAGTTCTCTTCACTATGAATCTTATGTGTTTGGAATATTGATAGCCAAGTTGGTGCAGCTGTATTCTTAATGAAAGTTGGTTTTTGACCAAATTTCACTGTACAGGTTGCTATTGAAATATCATCCTTCTCCAAATTTGCGGGGTTCACAGGAGTCCGACTTGGTTGGACCGTTGTCCCTGAAGAGTTGTCGTATGCAAATGGATTTCCGGTCATAAAAGATTATAACCGGATAGTATGCACCTGCTTCAATGGTGCATCAAATATAGCTCAGGCTGGAGGGCTAGCATGCCTTTCTGCAGAGGGACACCAGGTTAGTATTATGCCTCGTTTATTCTCTTGTGAATTCATACAATACTGTGAGTTTCTCTGACAAGCATCCTAGCTCTTAAGAAAATCTGTATTTGAAGTGTTCAAATTTAAATTTTTCGCAGAAAAGATTTGTCATTGACAACAAAGATAAAACTCTTAAAACTGACTATAAACCCTCTGGTAGGATATTCTCTACCAACACTAGATGCAAGTATATGCAAGGAATCAGTTGCAGTTCATTTGTTTTCTTCTTAGTATAATCTAGATTCTCTTGCTGGAAGGTGATCATTTACATAGAGCACTCTCACATTAGTTATGAAAGTCTACATTTCCAGTACTAGTTTTACCTCTTTCAGGCTATAACGAGGGTGATTGACTACTACAAGGAGAATGCAGAAATCATTGTTGACACATTCAGATCACTTGGATTGAAGGTGTATGGAGGCAAAAATGCACCTTACATATGGGTGCATTTTCCGGGGCTGAGTTCATGGGATGTTTTCAATGAAATTCTTGAGAAGACAGACATAGTGACCATACCCGGAAAGGGATTTGGTCCTGCAGGTGAAGGGTATATTAGAGTTGGTGCTTTTGGCCACAGAGAGACTATATTGGAAGCTTCAGCAAGGCTAAAGAATCTTTTTTAACTCAAAAGTTTTTTTACAATTAACTGAACCCAGTTGAAATGTCAGAGCAAGATGAAAGCTCATTGTCTTCAGCTCTTGCCAATTCATTTTGCGTTGAACGCTCTGATTTATTTTGCTAAGTAATCCCTATATAAGGGCTCCTATATCAATGAATAAAATACAGTTTTCCGTTCTTTTTACGATCTATTGTTTTTCAATAATTCTCTCTTGATCATTTAGAACGAGACATATGTTATATCGAATACTATATCTCTTTCAAGTCACTCAATACGTGCTTTCCGACTTTTCTTGCACGTATGGGCTCATGTCATCCTAGATGAGAATGTTGGATACGAAACTTCAGTTTCAACAACACTAAAGAACACGCATTAATGGAAATGACCTCACAATATCCCTTTTTAGCTAGGAGGACCTTTTCTTGGTAACCAAGCATACGTACGCGCGTTTGGAAGCCATCAGCACCAAAAGTCAGCAGTCAATCTAAACCAGCAAAAAAAGTTGACAGCATTGTCAATGTCATACTTGCCTCTTCTTGCTCCCCAAGCCAAAGAAAACCTCTATAAATACAACCCATCTCCAAACCCTTTACAACATCCAGTTTCTCTTCCTGAAATCGAAGACTACTCAATTGAACACTTGCTTTTCTGAAAATTCGAACAGAATGTCTATGAGCTATGGCCTTGCTGAAGCATATGTGATGAGAGACCTGCACAAGAAGAAGCTGAAGAAGGAAGAAGAAGAAGAAAGGGCCAGGCTGGGCATGGCTAGATCGGAAACAACCAGCTCCGGTGATTGTTTGTTCCGGCTTAAGAAGAAAGTGCATCCAAGCAATCCCAAGAGGACTAATAGTTCAGCACAAGTTGGGGGGATTTCGGATCATTAAGTTTGATTGTTGGGTAGTTTATAATGCTCTTTGTAGATGCTTTCAGAAAATTACTTCTGGAGGGCTATATTTCGACCACCCTTTTTTTTTTTTGTGCTAATGTCTTCTTTTCAGCTATTGCATAATTTTTATGCTGATGAACTGTGCATGTTTTCCCTGCAACTCTATATTTTGCTTGACAATACTGCACCCCTGTAATGAAATTCCAAATTCAAAATTAAAGTCATTTCTGAATTTGATGAAAGAAAATATTGTATATGGACTCAACAAAAATTATACCAAGCGATTTTGATTTGGGTATGACGCTCATATTATTTTATCAAGGTATTATGACGGGTTTGTTTGAGCCACACTATCCGTGTCAGGCGTGCACAAGTTAATTTTAACGAGTCATAACCAAAAAGTGATATGAAACGTACACAATAAAGGAATAACAATAATTCATACAATTTTTTAGAACAATAATTCTAGCTAATATCTGTGTCTGAGCTATACCATATCAGTGTGAATCTATCAGTTTCTTTTGTGAGAAACTAGATAATTTAAAGTCGGCAAAATAGGAATTCATTTCATATCTTGTGGAAACTGCGAGCAGGGCATGCAATCGGTCTGACTATATATATAGATCATGTCATGAGCATATTTTCTAATTGTCTCAATTCATCTTTCCCATGTTATTGCTGCCTAAATTGCTAACTCTGCCCAAGTGATGAGGTGCAAGCAGAAATGTAGAATTCATGCATATTCATGCTATCAACATCCATCCGAACCTCTACTGCACTTTGTCAGTGACATTAATCATTTTCAACCAAGTTATTGGAGTTGTAATGTTGTATGATGCAATTAGCTAGATTTGGTAATTGAAATTTCCGCTCTCAATTTTACAATCCATGCCCATTCTTTCATCTTTTTGAGGGAAAAGGAAAAAGCTTCATTGATCAAAAATCATGACAACCAAAATGGTCAAGCATGAATGGTCCGAAGACCATACTGCAAGCGAAGTCACTAATGCTAGCTAGAAAAATGAATTGAAAAAACAACCTCAAAACTACAGTCCAAAAATGTGGATATTACACGACTAGAAAACGAATGAAAAATAACCTCTAAACCGATACAACCTTTAAACAAAGCAACCGTCCTGGTGAATGTGACGCCTAAGACCCAATGGTGTATGTTTCCACTCAAACATATTAGCAAAACAACTTCATCCAAATAGTTATATAGGCTAGTATGTGTTACTCCTCTAGAAGCCCAACATAAACCAACCGGAATTAGGAAAAGAAAACGTAAGTAGAACCCTATGGCCCAGCCCACCTAGGCTGCATTGCTGCAACCCAAGCTAGAATAGGCCCACGGGGCCAATTTTCCTTCCTTTCCTCCTTTTGGAATTAGCCGTCGCCGGAACTCGTCGGAGGAGCCTCCTGCCACCTCTTCAGTCTAGCGACTTCCCTCTCCTCCAATTCATGGTTACTTGCTTACTTGGATCTGCCGGTAAGAATAGAAGAGGAACCCTAGCTTCCCTTTGCTCAAGGCTTTTCGGATCTGGACCTCCCACTACCAATTAGTCACCACTCGTCGTCCTATGCGCAATCCCAGAGATCGCCACCCTGTCGTCGTCAAACCAATCCCTATATCCTCAGCGGCCTTTGTGAAGGTATAAGGATAGTTAGCAATCTTTTTATCCTGCAAAACACCCTGAGATGATGTTATCTGATCGATCAAGAACAAGTGGCACTAATATCCCTGATGGTTTCAGGTAAAACATGCATCTGCATATCACTGTTTTTCACAGAGGTTAGCAGCTTCGCTTGCTATCCTAGTACTGAGTCTTCTGTTGTCCTGAGTTTCAAAGTCTGTTATATTAGTTTGATAAGTCTTTCAAATTCAAATGGACAACTGAGTTTGTGGGAAGTGCTTTGGCACTCAAACCAGTCTAAGGGTTGAGATCTTTTGTTATGCCAACCCGTGACCAAATAGTTTGATGCTCAAGGCTCCAGCTTGGATTTTATGATACATTATCCAATACAAAGTTGGTCCTTGTGTGATTCAAAGACCAGTCGCTATCGGCTGTGTCAAGGTCCACTGATGGACTGAGTAAGAGGGTTTCAAACCTCTTTGCTCTCTGTTTTGAATCGTTCATGTTTTAGGAAATGTATCTTTGTTTTATTGAGGTTGCTTATGTCAACTCTCCATTTGGTTACATCACTTTAAGTATGGGGAACCAGTATAGGGAACCAAACACTTCTGTCCAAACCTTTTTGAAACATGTTGAGGTCAGCTTGCATCATCTTTGATGCCTTGTCTGCCTATATATACCTATAGCTTTGGCTTTGCTGAATGGTTGTTGAAAACTGCCTTATTGCGTTTTCTTTGTTGAGTCTAGTTTTAGCTTGCATAGTTCATGCTGCTCTAACTCTTCTTCGTGACTGTAAACCTTAGAGCTTAAACTCAAAACTTCTTTCATCAACTTATATCATGTTGCATACCACGAGGGATGTGTAGTGCAACCAACCCAATAAGTGTTCAAGGTTGAATCAGCTAGTGGTTAGCTGAATTCACGAACAAAGCTTTTAAAAGTGTTCCATGTTGTAAGAACTTAGAAACAAGAGAGGGAATAGGTCTAGACTAGTTTGGGACTAGGAAGGATAGCACTGTGGTAGTGTATCACTAGAACTATTATTCTTGTAAGAAGTTACTTCAACTTAGTGGAAAGTTTTGTCTCTCAAGAGTTAGAGACATGCAGTTTTTCTCCTTGCATTCAGGGTTTCTGCGAGTAAAAACATCCTCGTGTTGTTTCTTTATTTGCTGCAATTTACTTTCTGCAAACTCGTATCTTGTGAATCTGGGATAGCACAAGTCATTGCTATCCTCGGATACAGAAGTTAACGAAAATTCAAAAAAATGCCTATTCACCCCCCTCTAGGACCTTTACTTTGCCTCCCTACCGATCTGAAGCTTTGGGATCTTCGCCCTGCCGATCAATCACCCACTACCAATCGAACAGAGCCTAGCGTCTTCGTCGAAGTAGAAGCATGTGCTTCTTCTCTCACCAAGGCATCGAAAGTTTTGAGACGCAGTCGAAGAACCAGTTGCCGCCGCTGCCCTACCACCAAACCCTAGGGGAATGGTTATGCTCAACTCCGGGTTTTCTGGAGCGAATCTTTAATCCATTAGAGTTTCTTTCAAATTTGATATTTTCCCCTTCTTTCATCTTTTAGTAACATAGAGCTTGTTTTTAGTAATATGTGTTTTGTTTTTATGAGAACTTTAACTTAAAAATGAGTGGGAGTATATATAAATTGTAAAATGGGGAGTGAAATATTAAATTTTTGAGGTATTGGAGTGAATTATCGACCAAATTATGTATTAATATTACTAACATTTTGATAGGAGATTATCTTCAGAAAAGAAAAGGATATAGTGGAGACATATTAAGAGAGCATATATTGTTAAGGATATGATGATGGCGTAACGGTTTATAAAAGTGAGCATCTTTTCTGACTTTGTTTTTGTCACTGATTAACTAGATAGTGATCGCTTATATAATTTGCTAGCAGTAGGATCTTAATTCCTTGGTAATCAAGCATATACACCTGAATAATATATAATGCAACCCATATTCAAACCGAAAGCAGCCACAACTTAGTCTTGGTCTCTTGTCAAACAACTTAAGTCAAACGTTCGATTAAATAAAGAAGCTTGTTTGCTTGGTTCGCAAGAAAACGCTGGAAATATAAACTCTACTAGATCGCCAGTGTAACAGTCCAATTAAAGAGCTCATTTTTTCTTTGAACTCAACAGCGAACTCTTGCATTGAAATTAAGTACTGACGGCCATGTCGATGGCTGGTTATGATCTTGCTGAAGCATACGTGCTGCGAGATCACCACAGAAAGAAAGTGGAGACGGAAAAGGAAAAAGGGGCCAAGTCAGGCACAGTTGAATCTGAAACGGTAAAGTCCAGGTGCTGTTTGCTCTGGTGGATGAAGAAACTCAAGAAAGTCCTCCGGGGGATGATGAAGAAAGTCCATGCAAGAAGGAAGACTTGTTCAGCAGAAAATGCACAAGTCGGGAGCGACCATAAAGTTTGATCTGAAATAAATTACGTATGTACATATATATAGTAGCAGTTTCCCCTTTTATTTAAAAAATAAAATAAAATAGTAGCAGTTTTATTTACTATATATATATATATATATTGATATTTGGTTCTTTTCTTTTTGTTACATATTTTCGTCTTAATGTCATATCCACAGATGAGGATCTGAAAGATTGTTTGTTTGATATTATTAATTTGTTTTTGTAAACTTTCATTTTACTTGATATATAGTAGCTATTTTACTTGATATATAGTAGCTAGCTAGCTTCAGAATGGATTGTTATAAGAAAGCATATATTGTAAATGGGCTAAGATCTTTGCCTGATCCATGATTTGAGCTTGTGAAACTCTGAACTTTACTTCTTTTGAGTATTGCTAATCATGTTGTTATCTGGTGTGGTTAGTCTGATATCCAACTCGATCTTCTTCTGAGTTGCAAATCAATTAGCTAGTGCACTTTTCAGTAGTACGTCCCTGCTATATGCCACTTTCAGAGTAGGGGAACTGTGGTAAAATTGATGAACTAACTATATGTAGGGGAACTGGTGATCAGAGTGGTGACCCAAAAGATCTGATCCTATGTAAAATCAAATCACATGCATTCTGCTCTGCTCTCATGACTCCTCCCCTTATTTGTTGTTCTTTATCCTTTTATAACGTCACTTCACTTTCTCCTCTATAATTTGATCTCTCATTCATGATGATCATCAACTCATCAAGCATTCAAGCTCTTAAAATTCGGATTAGAGAAAACATCAGAGGTCCTTCCCGTTCACGTGTTTCCTGTTGATATCGCGTGCAAGACGCATGTGATGTCACGTGATCGTCTCTTTTAGTTTTTTTTATGATGGAAACAAAACAACAAACCAACTACAACATAAAATCGGTAGGAAGACCCCTTTCTAGCTGATCCAACCTAACAGTTGGGAACTGGCCGAAACACTGAAAGGGGCAAGTAATGAAACCAAACATAACGATTATGAGAACTGTGGCCAATTTCTGCTAACTGATCTTCAACATAATTCGCCTCCCGATAGAGTCGCTTGAAATATATAATGGGTATTGACTGGCTATGTGATGAATATCTCGAACAAGAACAACAGTATTTTGTTGAGAATGCAATCAATATCTTTGGAATCTCCGTCACGCGATCATCTTAGGCTTAGCTGGGGACTGAAAAATTTAACCACAAACACAAATACTTGTTTCAAATATCGCACTTTCTTTTTGTTCATCAAACAATATTAGGTAAGAGGAGTCCTGTATTTGATTATCACTAACAGCTATAGCGATGATGATGTAAGGGAGCAGGCGTGCCTAAGATAGTTGAAATTGCAGAGCTGGATGCAAACATATAAATCAACCTGAAGGAGGAACAGTCGCACAGATGAGGAGGATATTGAGGAGGATACGAGTCATACAGATAGCACCAAATTAAGCCATGTGCATGGTCATATATGTTGAGGTCACTGATGCAGATAGTGACCCTCAATTTTCTTGATGCCCTTATTCGTTGAATCGTTGTAGTTTCCTTCCTCACATCACCATCACTGTTGAGCTCTTCTACGCTTTTTATGCGTCTTGCCCACACCCCATTGTTCTTTTGTTTGCCACTGAATTATTTTTGGCAAATTCCAAACCTAATATGCATAACGAGTTCTTTGTTAATAGCCAGATCTGAATGTTGGCAACACATGAATCTTGGTGTTTTCTCTGTTTCTTTGGCAAGAAGCATGCATCCCTATTTATGGACTCCATAGCTTAATCGAGTTAATTATTTGGACGTCAAGATGAAACTTACGAACCTAAACTGATGTGCATCTGAAATGATGTGCTCAAATGATGTGCATGTGTCCATATCATGCTAATTAATGTGTATGATGGAAGTATTGCGAAAAAAGGAAAGTAAAAACAAACACTAGTTTGTGGTTTAGTGGGCGTAGTAGAGGAAATGATGCGAGGCAACAAATGTTACAATGTGTCTCGTGAAGTAATTTTCAATATAGATACAAAACAAACAGTTTGTCTACAACATTCTAAAAAAAAAAAAAAAAAAAAAAAAAAACAAACAAACAAACAGTTTGTCTACAATGCAATAATGTATTAAACCATCAATACATATAGTAGCTCAGTTTGATATGAGAATATACTAACTCCATGTATTGGTGGGTTAGAGCTTTTTGGAAATGAGAGTAATTACTTTGTCTATCCCGCGGGAAAGGAAAGAGAAGAAAAATAATATTTTTCAAAACTGTTCATTCCAATGTTTACCGGTTTGGTAACACAAGGGAAATGAAAAGAAAATCGTTAAAAATTTTGCAATTCATGTAATAAAAAAAATGTGTTATGAGTAACAGATGTAAGGAAAGAATGAGAAAATGCAAGTCACCAACTTTTCTTTATTAGTGTATTTCAGTTATAGTAATAACTTTTTATATCAACAAGGTGAAGAGATGTCATTTCTTTTTATATCAACAAGGTGAAGAGATGTCATTTTGCATTCCAAAAACAGGACACGAACAACTTTACTCTCTTGATCACTTTTTCCCCGTGAACTAAACAAGGTCTAGGTTAACCCGATCTCAAACTAGTCTACGACTGTAAAAAGCTAGTTTACTATCTTTTATGCGTGGTTAATGGGAACAATCAAAACCCAAATTATTTACTGATTTAGTGTCACACTGGTCAAAGCTGTACTTAACCTAGATCCAACCACTCCAACATTAAGAAACCCAGAGAGAATGACATCACAGTTACAAAAGCTCAACAAACATAGAAAGAGAGAATCAATCAGAGACCAAATGCAGGCTTTGGGCGGTTTTCCAGAAAGCCAGCCTTGAAATTGATACTTGAGCTTTTCAAAAACCCAGAACAGCTCCACCTTACCTTATTAAACCCTCTCATTTACTCCCTATTCACGCTACCCACCCATAAACCACACACATTTTACAAACAAGTCCTCCATTCTCTGATTTTGGAATCTTCTCACTAAAGACTAGTAGACTAGTAGAGCTAGCACTTCCTTCTACACTAAGCACAATCATCCACAGATCCACAGCTAAGCCTCAAGGGTACCCACCCCCATTCACGCTTCTTGCATTATAATATTAAAGCTTGCATCTTTTCTTTGTTTTTTTGTTCATGGTTATTTATGTTTTTTATTTCTGGGTTTTCAATTTCCAGTGTCAAAGTTGGAGACTTTAGTATTTTTACAGCATCAAGTTTTAATCTTTTGGCGTTTCTGATTGTTGGGTGAAAATGCAAGAGAGACCTGTCTGCTCAATAATGATGGGGTTGAAGTTTTGACGATTTGTTCAAGGCAGAACAGTGTAGTGTCATTTGGGGGGTCTTCACTTTTTCCCACATTTGGCTAGGCACACCATTATGGGTTTCTGTGGAGCTGGGATTTAGATTCTCTACCAAACTGTGTCGTTTTTGGGTTCTGTCAGTTGTTGGGTTCAGTGTAGCAGTAGCTTCTTCTTCTTCTTCTTTTTCTGGGTTTTTGCTCTGTCGGTTACTGAAGTTGGATCCGGGTCTGTTCTGCACTGGCATTTCAAATTCTTTCTGGGTTTGTGCTCTTCTTTTCATTTACTGTTTTTTGTTTTCAGCTATGATTTAGTTTATTACTGGGAAAGATAGTTAACTTGGGTTCATATCAGTGCAAGTTTTACTTTTCCTTTTGATTTCTTTCAGAAAGTTTATTTGGAAGCAGTGATGTACTTAATGCAGTATGATCTGAACTTTTCTGCTCTCAATGACTGATCTGATTGTTGCTTATATCTGCTTTCTGGAATGAACTTTCTGGGATCCCCTTTTGAATTTGGAAGGGGGAAATGAGAAAGTGGAATTTAGTATCGTTGGTTGAAATTTCTTCCTGCTTTCTGTGGAAACAACCCAACCAATCTTATATTGACTTTCAATGGTGCAGGGAAACCAAGGTGGGGGCTTGATGCTACACAGTTTAGTATAGATTGATTTTCCAGAAATGTCGAGGATCGCTAAATGGAAGCTTGAGAAGACAAAAGTGAAAGTCGTTTTCAGGCTACAATTCAATGCTACACATGTAAGCTCTAACTTTTAGGATTTGCTGCTGAGATTCCGTTGTTTCGATTATTTACTTGTCTTTTAGATTCAATTCTGAAGGAGCATACACCAAAACTAAACAATTTGGTACATGACGAAATGTACTCGCAAATGTGATAAGGATAATGATACAGGCTGATTATGTTATATGTGCATGGCTAATGGCTTAAGTGAACCTATATATGCATTTTGTTTTTCTATAGCATGATAGGAAAGTGGTGTCTATAAATCTAGCAGCTGCATTGTATGCTACTACTGAATATATTGTTTCTCTTTCCATGTCTAGATTCCCCAAAGCGGATGGGATAAGTTGTTTATATCTTTCATACCTGCTGATTCTGGAAAGGCAACCGCAAAGACAACCAAAGCAAATGTGAGGAATGGAACATGCAAATGGGGAGATCCTATCTACGAAACTACACGACTTCTACAAGACACTAAAACAAAGAAATTTGATGAGAAGCTCTATAAACTTGTGGTGACCATGGTACTATTCCTTCAGAATTCTATTTTTTTCTTTTATTGAAGTTCTGCTTGAAAATTAGGCTTGTTGTGAACTATATCTTTTTTTTTTCCCTGTACCCATTCATCGTGTTTAGAC
>NC_020495.1:27914968-27935188 GCF_000184155.1 Fragaria vesca subsp. vesca | reverse complement strand
TTTAACATTGTGTTGGCCTGCCTAAATCTAACTGACATCAGGGCTCTTCACGGTCCAGTGTCCTTGGGGAAACAAATATCAACCTTGCTGATTATGCCGATGCGTCAAAGCCTTCTTCTGTTGCACTGCCTCTCCATGGATGTGATTTTGGAACAATTTTACATGTGAGGATCTTTGAAGTTCAAATATTTTAGACATAATGCTATCCTGGGAGAGCTAGTTGTTTACTTTTGTTATTTTGTAACAGCTACTTGGTCGGTCAGCTAGCCTGCAGTAAACACTATTAGTTATTCTTGAATTGTTAAGTAATGTTACTCCTTCTAAACAATTGTCTTGTTTCATATTTCATGTCAGGTAACAGTACAGCTATTAACTTCCAAAACCGGTTTCAGGTTAGCATCAAAACATGTAAACCTCTTGTCGTATGTGAATTGAGACTTCCAGTTTTTCATTGGTACTTGCTTTCTTTTCAGAGAGTTTGAGCAGCAGAGGGAGCTCAGAGAGAGTGGTCTATGTACAACGTCAGACCAAAGCAGAAATGATGTATCCACAGCTAAAAGAATATCGTCTTCTGAAGATACAGTAAGTGATCAGTTGGATTGTTGTTAAGGATTCATACGTTTTTTCCGTCTCTCTTTGGGCCTTTATAATCCTGTGAGAACAATTGGTGCTACTCTGGCAGAGTTTATGGGTCTATCCATTCACTTCTGTTGTTTGCTATAAGCCATTTACTGGGAAACATGACTTGGTCTCTCGCATATTGTGAGAGTGATAAGTAATAGCTTTTTCTTGTACATGTAATGTTGCTTGAAGTTCCCAAAATATGTGAGACAAACATATACCACACATCATATCAGATTCTTTTTATGGATGGGCTTATCGTCTTTGTTATAGGTTTTCTGCTGTGCTGCTTTAACATAGGCTACTCTCATCTTTATACAGATCAATGCGAGAGTTAGGTTCAAAGAAGAACTCTCTCCCCATGAAGAGGACATTAGGCAGAGTGAAGAGTATCCTGACTTAACTGTAGGGTTTGATGGTTCTTCCAATACTTCAGAAAGTTTATACGCTGAGAAACATGATACCTCCAGCACCCATGAGATTGACAGCCTTAAGAGTACAACCTCTGGTGATTTAGGTGGACTGTCTGTTGGTCAAAGTCCTCGAAAAGAGAAAGGAGACCCCTCTGATCAACGTTTATCGGCACAGGGGACCAGTGAGTGGGCTCATAGCTGGGCTTCTGACTATTCTGGAGATGCTGACTTGCCAAATGCGTACGAGGAGAACAGTAGACTTAGAGGAAGCCTGGAAGCAGCTGAGTCATCAATTCTTGAGCTTAAGCAGGAAGTAAGCTATTTACAATGCCAAGCTGATGAAATAGGAGTCGAAGCACAAAAGTTTTCCCTTCAGCTTGATGCAGAAATTTCTTCAGGCGAACAATTAGCCAAAGAAGTTTCTATACTGAGATCAGAATGTTCAAAACTGAAAGAAGATCTTGAAGAGCAGAAAAATTCCAAACTAAGAATTCCATACACCAGCAGAGAAACTTTTGCGACAGGCCAGGATGACTTATTGCATGAGTTACAGCTCAGGTGGTTAAAGGGGCTTGGCGATGCAGAGGATAAAATAAGAGAGCTTCAAAGCAAAGCAACCGTCGGGGTACATGAGAGGGACTTCAGGTCCTTTTATTCAGATTTAGAGGCATTGCTTGGTGTTCTGCAAGTTTTAAAGCCAGTAACTGGACAAGCAATTTTGGGGACGAACAAGGCAAGCATAAAGGAGACAAATGAAATGGGTGTACATAAAGATGTGCAATTAGTGCTAGGAACTAGGTTTGATGCAGATTTCTATCCTGAAGGTATGCTTCAGGGTCTAAGTATGCCTGGTGTGGTGTCACAAGAGTTTGATTCTTTAGATGCTGCAAATGCAATGAAAAGTAAATTCTTTGAGCTTTTAAGAGAATTAGATGAATTAAAAGCTGAGCGAGAGAGCCTTGCAAAGAAAGCAGACCAGATGGAGTGTTACTATGAAGCTCTCATTCATGAATTAGAAGAAAATCAGAGGCAGATGATGGGGGAGTTGCAGAGTCTCAGAAATGAGCATTCTACTTGCCTGTATACAATTTCATCTGCTAAAGCTGAGATGGAGAGAATCCAGCTAGATATGAGCAATGAGTTAACAAAATTTTCCAAAGAAAGGCATGATTCGGAGGCCCTCACAAAGGAGCTCGAAAGAAGGGCTGCTACTGCAGAAGCAGCACTTAAAAGGGCACGCTTGAATTATTCCATTGCAGTGGACCATTTACAGAAGGACCTTGAATTGCTTTCTTCTCAGGTCCTATCCATGCATGAGACTAATGAGAATCTCATTAAGCAGGCTTTTGAAGATTCCATGCTTCCAAGCTTTCAGGGGCGTGAGGTGATGATGCAGAATCCTAAACGAGAATCAGGGACTTTTCATGCTGGAAAGCAAATGCAGCATCCAAACCAAAGCAATGGGGTGAAAAGACAACATTTAGACGGGGATATACTATCAAATGATTTGAGAAGATCTCTTCTCTTGCAGAAGGAAACATACCAAAAGGTTGAAGAAGAAGTTTATGAAGTGCATCTGGTGAATGTATATTTGGACATCTTCTCAAAGACCCTAGAGGTCACTTTGATTGAAGCAAGTGCTGACTTTGGATTGGTCAAAGAGAAAGTGCATGAACTTGCACAACAGCTGGAGCTTTCAACTGAGTCGAAGGAGTTATTGATGCTGAGGCTACAGACTGCCTTGGATGAGATTCGCTGCCTGAATGAAGCCAATGATATTTGGACTTCAAAGTGCAGTGACTTGACTCTAAAGAACCAAAATTTGGAAGAAGATTTTCGGACTGCCATGGATGAGATTCGGTGCCTGAATGAGTACAAGGAGACTTGCAATTCAAAGTGCAATGAATTGACTCTAAAGAGCCATAGTTTGGAGGAAGAGGTTCAGAATCTCACAAGAGAAAATAATCTTCATGCCCAGAAGATTGCTGAATGGGAAGACCTTCTAAAAGAATATGAAACCTATGAGAGCAAATATAAAGCCTTCACTATAGAAAAATTGGAGATGGCAAATTTGTTGGAAAGGGAAACCCTAAAGAATAAGAATATTCAAAACGAACTTTCTTCTTTGCAAGAAGAGTTGAAAGCTGTCCAAAATGACTGTGATGAGCTGACATATGTGAAGGAGAGTCTGCAGAATATTGTTATTTCTTCACAGGGTAAGTTGCGGAATCTGTTGGCATCTTATGACATGAAGTATAAAGGTTTGTCTCTTCCTCTCTGCAGTGAATATAACTATCAGGATTTGGAATCCAGGGATTTGACTGGTGTTGTGGTGCAAATAGAAGAGCTTCAGCACAATGTCTATGAGAAGATTGTCCAGCTTATGGAAGAGAAGAATGATCTAGCACAAGAAAAAGATATAGCTCAAATGTCTTTAAGAGCAGCGGATTCTGATAATCTGATCATGAAACAGAAGTTTGAACAGGATCTACGGGGTATGATGGATAAACTAGATGTTTCAAATGCCCTGGTGCATAAGCTTCAGTTAAAAGTTGGGGCCATTGCTAACAAACTTCACATCAGCTCAGAAGTTGAAGAGAGATATGCACAGCAGCACAAAATTCTGTTGACTGATCTGGATCAGTTGGAAATGGAGCTGCAGCAAATTTCTTCAAAATACCAGGACCTTGCGGAGGAAGTTATGGCGTTAGAGACTGTAACTGACGAACTAGGAAGGTGTAAACTGACAATAGCAGCATTATCGGAGGAAAAAGAAGCCCTAGTGGTGTCCTTGCAGGATAAAACTGAAGAATCTTTCAAGCTTTCTCTGGAGGTTAATCGTTTGCAAGGAAGTTTGCTGTCTTCACTTGATGAGTTGCACGTTGAGAAAAATCACAAAGATAAGTTAGCGAGTACAGTTTCAGATCTCACTGCCCAACTGAATGAGAAGCATAGTCAGTTTCTGAATTTTGATCAGCAGAAGGATGAGCTGGTCCACCTCAAACAGTTGTTATCGGAATCAGAGCTAGAGAAATCAAGAGTTTGTGGTCTCTTATTGGAGTCTGAGAAATGTCTAAAAGATGCTCATGAAGAATGTTCTTCTATATCAGGTCTGGAATCCCAGTTGTCTGAATTATACAAACTTTTAATAGCTGCTGATGTTGGACTCATATTTACAAAGACTCAATATGAGACCAAGATTGAAGAGCTTGATCAGAAACTTCACTTTTCTGATAGCTGCCTGTCTGATCTTCATGACAATCACCTTCATGTAGAAAATATGCTTAACAGATGTCTTGCAAGCGAAAGGCATTTAGTTGAAGACAACACCAAACTGATGGCAAGATTAAATGATGCTGGTGAAGAATGTTCTTTGGTATCTTCCCTGGAAGCTCAGCTTTTTGAAATGCATGAAGTTTCATTAGCTGCCGATGTTGGACTCACCTTTGCAGTAGCTCAATATGAGGCCAGGATTGAAGAGCTTGGCCACAAACTTCACTCTTCTGATAGTCACCTTTCTGTGCTCCGCAATAATCAGCTTGAAATGGAGAATAAGCTTAATGAATGTCTTGCTGGTGAAAGGCATTACATTGAAGAGAACACCAAATTAATGACTAGTCTCAGCTCACTTAACTCTGACTTGAAAGCATCCATTGCTCAAAACAGGATACTTCTTGATACAAACAGTTCTGTGGGGATTGAACTTGAGGAATACAAGAAAAGAGGTGAAAATGCAGAAGCTCAATATGAGGCCAGGATTGAAGAGCTTGGCCAGAAACTTGACTCTTCCGATAGTCACCTTTCTGAGATTCGCAACAATCAGCTTCATCTGGAGAATAAGCTTAATGAATGTCTTGCTAGTGAAAAGCACTACATTGAAGAGAACTGCAAATTAATGACAAGTCTCAGCTCCCTTAACTCTGAGTTAGAAGCCTCCATCGGTCAAAACAGGATACTTCTTTATACAAACAGTTCCATGAGGACTGAACTTGAGGAATACAAGAAAAGAGCTGAAAATGCAGTGGCTATTGATCATGGGGATAAAAGTCAGTGCGCTCCTGAGATTGAAAGGCTGGAGCGTATATTGGCGACTTCTGAAGAAGAGGTTGATAACCTGATATTCTCCAAGGAAGAACTAGAAATCAAATATATAGTGATCAAAGCCAAGTTGGATGAACAGTGCACTCAAATAACCTCTCTGGAGGCATATAAAGATGAATCGACACTGATGCATAATGAATGTAATGACCTTAAACAGAAGCTTGCTGAACAGGTTTTGAAGGCAGAGGAATTCAAGAACTTGTCCATCCATTTCAAGGAGCTTAAGGGCAAGTCTTGTGTTGAGTGTCTCCATGCACCTGACAAAAGAGAACCAGAAGCGCCACCAGCTGCTATGCAAGAGTCCTTAAGAATTGCATTCATCAAAGAACAATATGAAACCAAGTTGCAAGAACTGAAACAACAACTTGCTATCTCCAAGAAGCATTGTGAGGAGATGCTGTGGAAATTACAAGATGCAATTAATGAAGTTGATAGCAGGAAGAAATCTGAAGCTACTCATGTAAAGAGAAACGAAGAGCTAGGAATGAGGATCTTGGAATTGGAGTCTGAGATACAATCAGTGCTCTCTGAAAAGCGTGAAATAATGAAAGCATATGATCTGATGAAGGCTGAAAAGGAATGTTCATTAATAAGCCTCGACTGCTGTAAAGAAGAAAAACAAGAGCTTGAAGCATCTTTGCAGAAGTGCAATGAGGAAAAAGTTCAAATTACTTTAGAACTCACTTCAGCAAAAGATTTGCTTCAGAGCTCTTCATCTTATAACCAGAGTGAAGGGAATGAAAAATTGCACAAAGAAGATAGCATTTCTGATGAAGCAGCTGGTCATGAATGCTTGAGTTCCATTGATGAACCAGAGAAGGTAACTGATACATTTTGCCAAGATTATCTATGTTATAGACTTATAGTAATTTGCTTTGACATTTATACCTTATCATTTTGAGCAAACATGGAGCTTGTATGTAACCGTATAGTAGTTCTAAACTTTAAACTCTACAAACTGATGGACTATGTAGCATGTTTTTTTAAGCTTATACTGGCTTAGAACTTTGAATTTCATCCATTATTTTAAACAGAGCAACAGGATTTTCTTCAAAAAAATAGGATATTCATTCCTATCAAAGAATAATCTTTTTTTTTTAATTACAATATACATGTATGCATTTTTATTTTTTTTTCTGTGCTATGTATCTTGAAAATTCTGTCTTTAACAATGTGCATCATTGGACAGGATGATCTTGTATCCAGAGGTATAAATGGAATTTCTAGTGGTTTACATTTGAAACAAACGGACGTGGTTAATAGTGACAGGAAGCATTTGGTTCTTGCAAATGAGCATTTCAGGGCCCAAAGCTTAAGGTCTAGCATGGAGAACTTAAATAAGGAGGTTTGTATTTCTTTTGCAACGAAAATATGATTTTGTATTGCTACAGTTTTATCACCTATAGCTCGAGGATATAGTCTATAGAGAACAATTATATCATACCATGTCCTGACAACATTTTTTCTAACACAATAGATACTTTCTAATTGCTGTCATCTTCTTGCAGTTGGAAAGGATGAAACATGAGAATTTGCTTCCCCTAGATGATCATCATTTTTACTCAAATTTTCCTGGTTTACAAAGAGACCTGATGCAATTAAACAAGGTAAATAAATTTCTGACCCTCTTTTGTTTCTGAAATTTATAAGTTAATAACTTGTGACCCTTAGACCTTAGAATCCAAGTTTGTTCTCCACCTGATTTCTTATTTTTGATTTTGATCAGGTTAATAAAGAATTAGGAAGCATTTTTCCTTCGTTCAATGAGTATTCTTGCAGTGGCAATGCATTAGAGAGAGTACTAGCTTTGGAAATTGAACTTGCTGAAGCATTGCAGGCAAAGAAGAAATCAACCTTCCAGTTTCAAAGGTACAATCTTTGTTACTTCATTGCATAATGCTCATGCTGGAATGGAGAAGAAAAAAGCAAAAGAATTGTTTTTAAGGGTGTAGTAATTTATGATAATATTTTTTTTATCTCGAGATGCAAATTACTAGCACTTCTTTTGTTCTGTTCTATTTTTGGATAGGAACCATTATTTAAACTAGTATTCAACTGCTATCATATAAAAAAAAAGGCTTTCAAAATGGGGACCGAAACAACCATGAAACAATTTTTCTTTTCTTTTTTATTTATTATCTTAATTCTTTTTTTTTCTTTCTCTTTTTTTTAGAAATGTTGCTTTTTCAGTACTAGCCAACTGAGTTCTGAACTTCCTTGGGGTTGACTTTGTCCACTAAATTTTTAGTACCTTTTTTTATGTTTAATATTGATGACTTTAAAATAAATATATTGAGTCACTTAGTGGAATGTGTTGTAGTCTTGTAGAGGTTGTTGAGATATCAATCTCACATCGGGAATATGAGACCTTGCCTGTGGGTTAATAAGGGTTTGGGCCACTCCACCCATTGCCAATTGGTTTTGGATGTGAACCTCAGACTACTTTATCATGGTATCAGAGCAGGTTACCCTCGTCCACGTGTGAAGCCCAAAGGTCACACGCACTCCACGTCACCCCAAATGTTGTCCACGTGTATGGTTGCTGCTTTTGTGTATCCCTCATCGGCGTACATGGATCTTTCTCTTTTTTTTTCTTTTTTTTTTTCAGTCAGGAACCAGAAAATTTCATAACTTGATCTAAAATATGTGCTTTTTCGAATTTGAAGGATGCAGACATTGAAAGCAGAAAATGGAATCCAATTTCTCATGAGCTGAACAATTGCATTGAGACAGCTGAACTTAAAGTAGTTCACTTTCTTATGAGTCAGTAACTAACATGATATCCTCTTCCTGTGTCCAGTTCTTTCTTGAAACAACATGATGATGAGGAAGCAGTGTTTCACAGCTTTAGAGACATAAATGAGCTCATCAAAGACATGCTGGAGATCAAGGGAAGATATGCTACTGTGGAGGGGGAACTTAAAGAAATGCATGACCGTTACTCTCAGTTAAGCCTTCAATTTGCAGAGGTTGAAGGAGAGAGGCAGAAACTATTGATGACTCTCAAGAATGTTCGAGCATCAAAGAAAGCATCATACTTTAGCCGCTCCTCAACAACCTCTCTACTGGATCCCTAGTCAAAGTCATTGTTGCCATCCTATCTTGTTTGCAAAGAAAGCACCCTTTACAGGGTTAAGAGGCTTCCTTAAAAAAAACAGGGTTAAGAGGCTAAAAATTGATAATTCCAGATGCCTTGATGCATTATGGCATTGATCATGTTAATGGTGATTAACGATGGGCAACAATGAATGGTGGTGAAAGTTTTGCAATTTTAGAAGACGTTATTGAAAGCCAAGGAGCAGTGTAAATAACAAAATCAGCTGGTTTTGTATCACTGGTATATACAGTATCATCAGTAGTTCAGTACAGATCCCTGTAATGCAATTTTCCCTGTTGTATAGTACAGTTCTTTATATATCACTGGTATATACAGTACAGTACCCTAAACCCATATATATATTCAAGAAAGAATCTACGGCTACTTGGGTGTTGGAAAATGCTTGTTCACACCTGTGCCCGACAGGAAATTAATAATGCCTGGTCTAAAAGCCAGCACAAACCTCACAATACTTGACGCACTGTTTTAGTTTTGACCGCCAATGTCCCTTTGAAAACATTGGCAAAGAACTAGTTCAAATGCATTCTTCAATTGGTAGCAGAGGCTTCATTTTGAAAGATGAAGGACAGCCACTCCCCAAAGGAAGAAGCAGAACAGGGAGGGAAGAATCCTTGCAATACTCCAAACATAAGTAACAACTAAATCTCTCGAGAGTTTAGGTATGTATATACATGTATGTACATGTATGACGATTTCACTAAATCTCTCGAGAATTTAGGTACGTACATACATGTATGACGATTTTCCTGTGTGAAGATCGTCTTCAGATGTTTACGTACATACATGTACTCCTCTTACCTTTGTTTGCATCGATACTCATTGTGTCGTTTTGTTTCAAAATTCTGGGTCTTGAATATTAACACAAAGGTCTTTCACCTTTTTCCTTGGACACAACAAGTGTTGTCTGTGTTAACTTTCTTATTTAGTACTTTTCATGCTTGTTTTTCCTGGTTCGAATCAATAAGAAGTTGATGAATTTCTAACTACTTAGCTGCGGTTTGCTGTTCGTCTTCTTCTTCTTCCTCATTATCTAGTGATATTGCACTGTAAGTTTAACATTTCAAGCCCTTCATGCTGACAGGAATGATGCTCCTCAACAATGAATTGGCAAGTCTCGTGTGGAGAGAAGATTAGTTGACATGATTATTGGGTGTGTGTGTCGTGGATGTCTTTTGGTTCTTAAAACCAAAACTATGTTTGTAATAATTGTGATTGTATAAAATCCAAAGTATGAGGCTTGATCCTCGATTCTGACATTGTCATGATAATGACTATTATGTTGTAAATAGTTATTATTTAGTGGGCATTCTTGTAATTAGTCAATTAGGGTTGTTATTGTAATTTACATCATGACCTCATCTCTATATAAGAGATGGTTCCCTACTCAATAATATACACATATTCTCTCATTTTCTTGGTTGTTTCTCTCATTTCTCAATCTATTCCTTTTGTTTTACAACACGTTATCAGCACGAATAGTTCTAACGCTAAGGTAGTTTTTATGCAGCATAAAAGAGAGACCGTTGATCAATCGATGGAAGAATCATTCAACATGGTTCAAAATTTCAATCACAAACAAGCTCTCGGATTGGATTAGAAGTTTAGTCCACCAATATTCTCGGTTCTGACACATAAGATGAACACTCATTGATTCGCTTTGCATCGAGTAAAATTTTCTAAACTCTATTATAATTCATGTTTCTTTTAAACCTTGATTACATGAAAAACCATCCTGAAGCATGAACCATATGTTGTTTATGTTTCGATTTTATGATTTCATGCTTATTAACTTTGATTGCATATTGAAAAATTCGTCTACGATGCATGAGCACCAAATATATTGTATTAGTCTATTTGGTTAATACATATGAACATGAAATGTCATATAAGTTTTCTTATGTTATGAGAATTGGAAAAGGAAAATATAGCACCAAAAAAAGGAAATCACTACGGAGGCTAGTAGCCACCGAAATCAACCTTCGCAACTGCCTAGTAGTGCAGACAAGGAGGCACATGGATCAGCAAAAAGTATAATTTTTCATGATATCCAAACTCAAGATCATGCATGCATTTCGGAAGTAGTGCTTGTAACCATTAAGATTTTACTATTAATTTGATCAATGATAGCAGACGTTACATATATTCCATATTCATTATGCCTGAAGCATTTAGTGATAAGAAGGAATTAATATTGCTCTTAATGGGGTTTAAATAAAATCCATTAGTAAATGTTACGTCAATGGTATAACGACATTTCAGTGCTAATTATGTTACTTAATTGTAGCTTAATATGTATATTTTGTCAGTTACAAATTTGATTTGTGTCAAATTCAATATGTCGTTTAAGGACATGTAATGCCAGAAGCATTTACCAATTTACAACCCACATTATGCTACAAGCATTATGGACCAAATTATTGTGCAAATTATGATATAAACGTTATGAATTTAATATTCAGTTACGTCAATTTGAATAATTTCCACTACAATTCATTATGCGAGAAGCATGAATTTTGGGTTTAATTACGTAATTATTATATAAACGTTATGCTAGTAGCATTTACCTCATTTATTACTAATACAGTAATACATAATGTCATAAGCATTAATGAGATTTAAACCCATAACCGTTACATAAATGATATTTGTTATTGACTTTATGTCGGATCCTAATTTAATGTTAATTACGAATTAGAATCATATTCATTTCAATTTAACATTTATGAGGGTATAATGCCAGAAGCAATTACATATTTATAACCCCATAAATTGTGCTTGAAACATTAGGGTTTAATTACGCGATTATTACATCAATGTTATGCCAGAAGCATTTATCCAATTTAATACTTATGTGTAATGCTAGAAGCATTAATGAGATTTGAACTCATTGCCTTTGGTACTTAACTACTGCATAAATGATATTTATTTAATAATTTATGCCATATATTAACTGTCAGTTACCAAATTCAAATCGCGTCAGTTTTATTCAATTAGTTCTCAATTATGTTATCGTTTATATCGATAATTATTATGAGTATGTAATGACACATTAATGCCAGAAGCAATTAGTGATGCAAATGAGTTAGTTTTGCAAGTAACCGCTACGTTATTGACATTTATTGGTTTAGTAATTTTATTGTATATGCATTATGTCGATGTGAATTAAATTGTTTCCGTTATAATTTAATTTATTTCGGTTTCATATAATTACTTTCACATTAAGTTTGTATGTTATGATTTAATAACATATATTGCATTGGTTTATGATATATTGGTGAATATTAATGATGTTAAGTCAGAAGCTTAAATCAAGCCTGAATATACACAAATTGAGCCAGAAGCTCGACGCCAGCTGCAAGACTAGCACATAAGCTGCCATGTGTCGCCATGAATCCATACAATGAATATAATTCTTCTCAAACTAGGCTCATCCAGTTGGATGCGATGTCTACGCAAGTTCTTTTGAGGCTGTGTACTTAAGTGAGCCTAGCTCGCTCCATGATGTGTTTTAAAATGTTACTCGCAAGCGCACGAATCAGTTGCAGCACAGATATGCAAGAGCGAGGTCGAACCCACAGGGAATGTATGAAAATAGGAAAAATTAATCGAATCTAAATTAATTTAACACTAACCTAGTTGAATGAAAGTTGATGGTGAAGTAGCTAAGACAAATAAAATAGATAAAAATTACCTTGATGACGAAGTAACTAAGACATCGGATTCCACCACATTACTTGATAAGTCTCTAAATATTATCTACTAATTCCCGAATTAGGAGTAGCAATCTAGAAATCAATCTACTGCTTTCTCAAGATTTAACAATAAAGCACACATGAAATATATCTAAAGTAGACTCTTCTTCGTTTCTTAATTATGAACATCAAAGCATCACATGTACACAAACTTATTGAAACTACAAAAGATCAAAGTGTTTATAAAACATCAAATGTGAAACAAGCTCATTTGAATGACAAGAGATCAAAGGAGTTCATATTAAATATTTTACAAAACCAAGCATGGATTAATAAAACTGACTTCCAAACTACCAAAAATGCATGACATTAGAGGTGAAAAGAACAAGGATTTTATTAATGCATTTTGAAGCAAGAGTCATAGGCATGGATAACATAACTATGGGAATTGTAGATAATTAAAAGAAACTTATTTCATAATGTGGTTTCCTCCTTAACCTTAGTTAAGGAAATTAGTTAGACATAGTAAAATTAGAAACATATTTAAAACAATACAAAACAATCATACAAAAAGAAGCTAAAGAAAGAGAAGAACTAAGAGCAACAATGTGTCTCTAATTCTCTACTCTCTCCTCCTCCCTTCTCCTTTTATTCACTTGAAGCAACATCTATTTATAGGGCAACAATGATCTTCATTCAACTTCAACTCCATGTGAAAATGACTCTCCATCTTTCAAACTTCTCAAGCTTGATAGCTAAAGTCTCCATCCATAAATGTTTCCATACATAGCTTCCTTCTCTCATTTTTCATGTGAACGAAGAGAAGATACGTACACAATCTTTGAACAATTGAAGATTTAGTTTCTAGAATCATGCTTGCTTGCTTCTTGCCTCCTTGTTTCATGGTATATGTCCTTGGAAATTCTTCATACTCTCTTCCGTTTGTATCAATGCAACTATATACCTATGAATCAAACAAGCAAAAGTGAATTCAACAATGGATGCCATGGTAATATTTCCACACATCACACTTAATCCATGAGAAAATAATCCACCAATTTAACACATGCATATATGCATACAAGCTACTAGAATAAGAAGAACATGTGTTACAATTATTCATCTAATTAAAGGGAAAAAGACTCATGTTAAAACAAAGACTCAATTTACTATATGAAAATAGGTAAATTGCTACTATAACTTTAACATTCTATTTATTTAGACAAAACATCTATAAGAACACAAAAGCAAACTAAACAACTCATACTAATTAAAACAAGTAACTAACACATAAATCAGGGATAATAATATGATATAAAATGTGCTCATCACTCCACCACCTCATCATTGCTTACCTGGTCGTATACAATTGGAGTTACCGAAAGGGTTGGCCAATAACATTGCATTTCTTGGTAGACCATTTTGAGCCCAGTAGGCCCACTCTCCCTATACGGGACCTAGAAGCCCAGCATACCTCTCAGATTATGCCCCTTATACTTGTAAAGTATGTAGAGGCTAGGTTTATTTATTTCACTTTAATTTCAGTTAATTCCTTTGGTCCAGTAGAATCAAACAAAATGAAAATAATCTAATGACACTGGATTTTCGTACCTAGTCATTATGTATGTCTATAGGACTCTCCAAATATTTTCTCATAATGGCTATTGTTAATATATTCATCATATTTAATGTGTAATTAATTGCCAGAAGCATTTACACATAGTTACGTGACATATTCACTATGCTAAATTAGTAGTGTGGAATTAATATCATCAATTGTTACATGATTATAACTTGAAAATACATGTACCTAATGAACTAGTAGTTCAGAAATGAACCGGTAGTTCAGACATGAACCCGTAGTTCATTTATAAATCGATCTTCTAGTTTCGATAATAATCCGCTTAAGAAACTTGAAGTTTCATTCCAAATTCATCAAACATGATAAAATCAGTAGCTTTATCATGTTAATTGGTAGTCTCCAGAAGAAACAATTTGAACTAGACATCTTCCTTGCATGAAGCAAAAGAATATTAAAATGGAAGGGCTTGTTGCCTTAGAATCTAAATCAAAATTGATACGAGTTATCAATATTAAGGAATTGAGCGTTCTCGTCTGGCTGACGAGGTCAAAATACCTTTACGTTTCAGAAGAACGTTATCGAAAGGTAAGTTCATTGAATCAATGCTTAAAACATTGAAACCACCAGAAAAATGGTGTAACATCTTTGCATAACCTTCGAATGTGCGGCCAAAAGCGTACATTGACTATATTCAAATTTATTAGCTAGAAGCTAAATGATTCGAGCAAATACTAGCTATAGTATTGGTGTTTGATGCACCCAGGAAAAACATATGACGCACCGTATCCTCAACTCAATTATCACACGAGCATCCCCCTCAGAATAAGGGTATTGTCTTTAATGACACATTATATCAAGCTGCTCGTTAAGAATGTTGTATACTAGACCATCATCTCATCTGATGTGAATTTGTTAGCTAGATATAGCTCTGCGCCAACATGTCACCTCCGTAAATGGCATAAAAGACAATTTTCCGTTACTTTAAATGTATGATGGAAAATGACTCATTTTATCCCTAGGCTGATGTGAATTTGTTAGCTAGATATAGCTCTACGCCAACATGTCACCTCCGTAAATGGCATAAAAGACAATTTTCCGTTACTTTAAATGTATGATGGAAAATGACTCATTTTATCCCTAGGCATCATGGAATGGATCAACCGCCTATGATCCTTAGAATGATGTTTGCCTTGTTAAATATGTTGACACGGGTTATGTAAACCCACACAAAGCTTATTCCCAACTGGTTATGTCTTTACTATAGGGAATACAATAATCTTAGAGGTATATGAAACAAAAACCTCTTTAAATCATGTTGATTATTAAGTTATTCAAGAAATATGATCAATGTAGTAGTTTTACCTAGTGTGTAGTTTTCAGGGGGAGTCAATATTAGGGGGAGTATCCTAAAGTATACTCTTGACCATTGTGTACTCTTTTTGTCCTTCGTCCAGAGTTATTTTGTCCCATTGGGTTTTGTTACCTGACAAGGTTTTAATGAGGCACACATGTAATTGATCACCTTGCTCATATTGCATCTTGAAGATGCCCTTATTTGAAATATATGCATTTGCTCATCTTTTCCCTTCGATCACGGGTTTGTCCCACTGGGTTTATCGGGCAAGGTTTTGGTGTAGCAACTATTATGCATCTATCTCCCATAGACTCACATCTTATGATCCAGACTAAACCGCTTCACCGAAATCAAGGATTCTGACTATCACTGCTACTTGTGCGTTGTACTCTTTTCTCCTTCGACCAGGATTGTTTTTGTCCCATAGGGTTTTTATTACCTGGCAAGGTTTTGACGAGGCAACACCGAAGCACATATTAGGGGAAGCTAATGACAGAGAATACCCAAGGGGGAGCTTGTAAATAGTTATTATTTAGTGGGCATTCTTGTAATTAGCCAATTAGGGTTGTTATTGTAATTTACATCATGACCTCACCTCTATATAAGAGATGGTTCCCTACTCAATAATATACACATATTCTCTCATTCTCTTGGTTGTTTCTCTCCTTTCTCAATCTATTCCTTTTGTTTTACAACATATTAGTATTTATGATTAGTAACCATCTTTTGCTTTCGAAAGTAAAAAAAAAAATAAACGGCTTATCCGATTCCAGCTCCGCTCCGCCATAAGTAATGCTTTTTCGTTCCAAAGTCTGAAGCTTTATTTTGTTTTGCTTACCTTTTTGTTCAGAAAAGTTGGCAGAACCCTAATTTTTTAGGATTCTGAAGATGGTGGAGGCTGTTATATTGGGGGATTTATGTTTTTATGTTGTTGAATGGTGTAAAATTTTGAACTTTGAGTTACCAAGTTGAGGAAATTAGTGTGTTTTTGCTCGTTTTGCTTTGCATTATAGCTGGAGTGTTGGAATGTGAAGCTGTGAAGGGTTATTGGATGGTATAGTTTTTTAGTTATGGGATTGTTATCGGGCTTCGGATTAGTTGCTCAAGTTTGTTCCTGGAGTAGGCAAAGGTTTTGGAGTTAGAATGAGTGAAGGAAGAGTGAGATGGTTGATTGAGACTAAATATTAGCAGTGAAGGTACTGACTTGATTTAGGACTTTGGTACAGTACGTGGTTTAGGATGCTTTTCGGATGCTTTTCGGGTAGTATCTTCTGTTTCAAGTGCAAAGTTTGAAATCGCTCTAGCTTCCATACCATACGGTTGCCACCATGCTGACTTGGGCTTGGACAAGGAAGCTGAATTTGGAAAGGGTGAATAAGAGGTTGCACAGTTATATGGAGGTGGAGAGGCAATTTAGAGTACAAGAGACTGAAGAGAGGGACTCCAGGTCCTTTCATTCATAGTTATAGGCGTTGCTTGGTGTTCTGCAAAATTCTAAAGCCTGTAATGACTAGACAACCGATTTTGGGTATGAACAAAGCTAGCGTAAAGGAGAAATATGAAATCAGTGTACTGCATATGTGTACATGAAGGAATCAAGAAATATATGCTCATGCATGGACTCGTAATGAGCAACGTACAATCGCAGAAGATGACTCGATTAATCCTCTCTACGTCGACTCTCGTCCTTCTCTAGCTTGATCAGTAAGTGGAAAAAGCCCCTCAACATAAACCCCCACACAATTATCAACCTCAGGTATATCACGAATTTGTAGCTTCCTACCACTTTCTTTCATAAAGTGGTACATAACCAATGAATTCTCGTACACCATAAGATCATGAGATTTTGTAGAGAAACCAATATGTGACAATATGGTCGTATATGGCATGGAGATTCTCATTTTAGTCCAAGACTCACTCGCTTTATATTCTTTATGACCCAAAACTCATCATATGTTTGATGACGGCCGTGTAGCGTTATTCATAAGCAATCTCTAAATACTCCCAGTATTGTTGAACAAGTATCAGCGATGGGTGGGAGTTGAATTTCGCAAAACTCCTCCTCGGCTAATAAAAAAGTTAGAATCACTGATCTATTGTCAACTCCAAAAGCTTTCCCCGCTGACCAATGAATAGCTCCATTGAAAGAAATCCCTTGATGATAATCAGGACAGTATTGAGTGTGGTACTCTATCTGTCGCCAAGAATCAGTTTTCAATCTATAGACACTGAATACGATTCTCATGTCACAGTACATCTGCCCGTCAACCACCTTATACTCATTGGTCGAGTAATCAAATCCAAGTCCACATATGCTCAAGGAAGCGCGCATCCTGATAGCAGGGCTAGGTCTCCACGTCGGTGTCTTGGGTACTTTCTTCATCTGCCTGGTTGCAGGGTTAACCAAATAAATCCCTTTCTTGGTATAGCACAACAAGAAGTTATTACAGAAGTAGATGAAAGGAAGCCAAGGAGGTTTATGTTGTTGCTCTGGATCAAATTCTTTCCGAACAAAATGGAGCTCGGTGGCTGTTACTGAACCATAAGGATTATCTGCATGGTTGAGAAACTCATCTAGGTCCATAGAGTAAAGGCCACGACTTGCAACGTTAGATATGACTCTTCATCTCTGAAAGAATACCTCTTTATCCTCGAGGGCTTTCTTGGCGTGCAGTGCAATGAACTTGGTGTTGGAGATTAGAGAACGCCAGGGCTTTGATACGCACCTGAAGCGGCATAATGACTTGACTGGTAGCCTTGAAAGAATCTCAACCATGATCTCGGAAGGAAGACGGAATCGGTGCCCCGCAAGCTCGCCATTGTCTTCCATCTATTTTGTTGTTTTCTTTACTCTTTTATATATGCTACAAAACCTTAAGAGAGACTTGTAGATCTACAAGTCATCTAGAAGGCCGACGTGTTTATACTTTACAGTTAAAAGTCATCCTTGAATAATTGAATTATATGCGGACATGGATATCCAAGTCCGTAAGGGATCCCTATATCTTTGTCTATTCATATTCAAAAAGAGAACTCTAAGGGCATGTTTACTGGAATGGAATTGAGAGTGGTGTAATTGATTCTGGAATTGTTAAGTTCCGGCGTTTACTAATATGTCAAGGTATTGGAATGGATGTGGGTCCCACTTACTTATCAAAAATCAATTCCTGATGAAACCCCTTATTCGATACCCAAGGGGGGAGATGGGTATCAGAATCAAGATAATGAAATCAATTTTTTCTTTCCAAAATATCCTCACATAATTATAATATTTCTAAATTACCCAACCCTAAAAATATATATTTGATGAAGTGAAAGTAAATTGAGAATAGAGAATCGTGAAAGATGTGTATCTCATTCATTGATAGGAGCCCTTTATATAGGGAATTACACATTACCAGTATGGTAAGGATATGAATACATAGATCTAGTCTAACTACATATCCTATTGGCATAAGGCAAAGACACACATAAAGAATATCCTAGAACACTCCCCCTTGTGCCGCGCGTTGATATGCCAGTGGTGCTAATCTGTTGCCTCGTCAAAAACCTCGTCAAGTCACAAAAACCCTGTGGGAGAAAAACTGAACCTTGATCGTAGGAGAAAAAGAGTACAACGCACCAGCCTACTTCATTGAGATGATACTCCCCCTGATGTGAACATTATTCAGAGAGACTTGATAGCCGACGCATGCCTATACTTTTCACATGTTTCTCAAAAGTAGACTTAGGCAAAGACTTAGTAAATAAGTCTGCTGCGTTTCCTTCGGAACTAACTTGGTTCACTTGAATGTTGAGAAACGCCTGTTGCTGTTGGTTGTAGAAGAACTTAGGTGAAATGTGCTTTGTATTGTCACCCTTGATGAAACCTAACTTCATTTGCTCAATACAAGCTGCATTGTCCTCATAAATGCATGTACGTCTATCAGTTGTAGAACTTAATCCACTAGTTCCTCTAATGTGCTTAATGATTGATCTCAACCAAACACATTCCCGAACAGCTTCATGCAAAGCTATAATCTCTGCATGATTTGAAGATGTCACCACTAGAGTCTGCTTAGTAGACCTCCAAGATATCGCCGTATTCCCAATGGTGAAAACATAACCAGTTTGAGAACGTCCTTTATGAGGATCAGATAAATATCCGGCGTCGGCGAAACCCACCAACGTATTGTTGGGTGTCTCGGCATAGGACAAGGCGGCGGTGGCATGCACGGCATTGGACCCGTGTCCAGCAGCCGTACCGGCGGCGTCCATGGCGGCAATCCGGTCCCTTGGTGGATCGGTGCCGTGTCTTCCATGAGCCATAGGACCATCTTCTGTCCTTCTTGAATTAGTGTAGGGAAAGAACAGTCCCAAATCAATGGTACCTTTAAGATATCGAAAGATGTTCTTAACTCCGGTCCAATGATGTTGGGTTGGCGCTGAGCTAAATCTAGCTAACAAGTTGACTGAGAATGCAATGTCTGGTCGAGTGCATTGAGCTAAATACAATAACGCGCCTATTGCACTAAGGTATGGAACCTCTGCGCTCAAGACCTCTTCGTCGTCCTCTTTGGGACGGAATGGATCTTTAGTTATATCCAGACTTCGACCAATCATGGGAGTGCTAACAGGATGCATCTTGTCCATATTAAATCACCTGAGCATCTTTTGGACATATGCAGTCTGATGGATAAGAATCCCACAGACTCGGTGCTCTAGTTCAAGACCTAGGCAAAAACGAGTCTTCCCAAGATCTTTCATCTCAAACTCGGATTTCAGATAAGCCGCGGTCTCTTTGATTTCATCAAGAGTACCGATAATGTTCATGTCATCGACATAAACGGCCACTATTGCAAATCCGGAACTTGTCTTCTTTATGAACACGCACGGGCATAGTTCATCGTTCTTATATCCCTCCCTAATCAAGTAGTCACTTAGATGAGTATACCACATTCGCCCGGATTGCTTTAATCCGTAAAGTGAGCGTTGCAACCTTATAGCATACGCACTCCGTGGTTTAAAGTCACTTGATTTAGGTAACGTAATGCCATCAGGCACTTTCATATATATCTCTGAATCTAGATCCCCACTAGAGATATGCCGTAACCACATCCATGAGCTGCATGTCAAGTTTTTCGGTACACTACCAAACTGACTAAGTAGCGGAAAGTTATGACGTCCATGACTGGAGAGTAAGTCTCCTCGTAATCAATCCCAGGGCGTTGTGAGAAACCTTGCGCCACAAGGCGGGCCTTATACTGAAGCACCTCATTCTTCTCATTACGCTTTCTAACAAAGACCCATTTATGTCCAACAGGCTTTACACTCGGCGGAGTTAGCACTACTGGGCCAAA
>NC_020495.1:27911131-27914948 GCF_000184155.1 Fragaria vesca subsp. vesca | reverse complement strand
TAACACATGGAGATCTCTATGTTCTCTGATGTTGACATTGACTCTGAGGCGTCCCCCATGGATTCTAATATCAACTCGTGGACATAACTGTAATCAGAGATGATCTCGTGAGAAGGATTCTCAACATCGATGATTAAAGGATTGACTTGTGCCTTGTCGGTCCGTTTCTTTCTCGGACGCGTGTCAACCGAACCAGGTGGCCTCCCCCTTTTCCTTTAGGGAGCCACGGCCTCCATCCCTCCACCATGGGCGGCGCCGCCGACGGCGACAGTACCGAGCCCGGGGATGGCCGTGCCCTTTCTAGGGACTTCGAGCCTAGCAGGAACATTTGCAGCTGGTATATCTGATCTTGTCACTTTCGCAATCTCGGAGAAAGAGTCAGGCATCGTATCTGCTACTTTCTGAAGTTCGAGAATACGTGTCACTTCACTTTCAGATTGTGAGGTGCGGGGATCATAATGAGACAGAGTGGGGACAAACCATGACAATTCCTGTCGTTCCACATGAACATGTTTGTTCGTATCTCCCCTTAACGATAGGAAGAGTGTCTCATCAAAGTGACAATCCGCAAACCTTGCGGTAAAGAGATCACCTGTTAATGGCTCGAGATATCTGATAATCGTTGGAGATTCATAACCAACGTAGATACCCAATCGTCTCTGAGGACCCATTTTAGAACGCAGTGGAGGCGTAATTGGCACATAAACCGAACAACCAAAAATGCGTAGATGCGAAATGTCAGGCTCATATCCAGTGACCAACTGGTACGCACTGAATGGTTGTTTGGCAGTGGGTCTGAAACGAATAAGTAAGGCTGCATGCAATATTGCATAGCCCCATGACGCAATCGGAAGGTTGGTGCACATTACCAACGCTCGAGAAATAAGCTGAAGCCGCTTAATCGTAGCTTCGGCGAGACCGTTTTGCGTGTGAACATGGGGTACGGGATGCTCGACTTCAATCCCGATAGACATGCAATAGTCATCAAAAGTCTTTGATGTAAATTCTCCAGCGTTATCCAGTCGAATTGACTTAATTGGATAATCCGGGTGGTGAGCCCGAAGTTTAATAATTTGTGCTAGGAGTTTTGGAAATGCAGCATTACGTGTGGACAAGAGCGCGACATGAGTCCAACGCGTTGAAGCATCCACCAGGACCATAAAGTATCGAAATGGTCCACATTCAGGATGGATGGGTCCACAAATATCACCTTGGATACGATGTAAAAATGGAATGTTCTCGGTGTTATCTTTAGCGTAAGACGGTCTCGATACTACTTTCGCTAAAGAGCAAGCTTTGCAAAACGAACGATGAGCGTTTGAAAGAGTCAACAACACATCAAGGGAAGAACGGCGCGCCTCAATTGCTTGAGGGAGCGGCCGAGCGGCAGCCATGAAGTTGGTGCCGATCCCGGGAGACATCAAAGTCCTCTTTGGGCCGTGGTGACCATTTGAGGCGTCACCACCATGATGCAAAGTGACATCATTTCCCAAATGTTTTCGTTTTGATTTGAAGAAGGGATGTCCATGAGAATTACGCAGAATTCGGATCATCATGTCCCTTCCAGGATGACCAAGTCGATCATGCCAAAGCTTGTATGAGTTAGAGTCCCAAAGATCCTGTTTGGCGACTACATGAGATTCAATAATCCGAATCGTAGTAAGGTCAAGACCACTAGATTGACTCATGAGTTTCTCCAATATACGTTTGCGTCCGTATTCGTGAGAAGTGATACACAAGAACTCAGTTCCATCTTCACAATGAGTTTCCAAGTGAAAGCCATTAGCGCGAATGTCCTTAAAGCTCAACAGGGTTCGGTGCCCTTTTGGGGCATAAAGAGCGTCCGTGACGTGGATCATAGTGCCATGAGGCAGAAAAAAGCGAGCGGTTTCACGCCCGAGGATCACAGGGGAAGATCCAATCATTGTCGTCACAGATGATTTACAAGGCACTAGCTCAAGAAATAGTTGCCGGTTCCTTAGAATTGTGTGGGTTGATCCACTATCTGCGAGGCACTCGATCTCTCCAAGAGACATACTTACAAAAAAAGTAGATATATGAGTAAATAGGTCGATATTGAGCTATTTAGAAGGATTGAAAAAACTAAAAGTAGTAACAATCCCGAGAGTGCTGGAAATTTCTCGCGCAGAATGACCTTTGCGCACTAAAACAGTCATAACTCCTTCGTTAAAATAGATATGGACGAACCGTAAAATGTTCTGAAAACTAGACATATAGAGCTTTCCAATGATATAAAGCTCACTGTCTGGTTCGTCCGGATCTGTTCACAAAGCTCAAACGAAGTTACTGTCCAGGGGGGACAGATTACTGTTTTTCGCAGATTTGGCATTAGCAAAGCGTTTGAAGCTTGCTGGTGGCATGGAGATGAAAACTCAGCCATAGGGACGTGTTGTTGATCAAGGAACCCATAGGATTCGATGATGGTCCGGTTTTTGCCAAGTCTTTAACGTCTTTTACAAGACGGCAATTGGAGGAATAGCGTAGAAGGAATCCAAGATCAAAAGCTTTCGGTAACTCCAAATTAAGTATGACCAGGCATGGCCGTGGAGGGTCGGTAGTGCGAGGCACACTTAAACCACTAGCTCCTTAATTTCGGACAATTCTAAGACATCATACTAACTTGGGTGAGCCTAGTTGAACAATTGATGATGGAAAATCCGCTATAGGTAAAAGACTTGAACCGGAAAACACGTGAGTAACTCTCCTTGAGAGTCACGGTGCCGTACGTCACCTCCTTTAAGGGAGAGACCGAAGACGGCATTGATGCCATATTTTCTAAGGTAGATGTAAATCAATTCGAACCATGTAGAGACAAGAAGAACCATGAAATAAACTTTCATTAATGCGCTGAAAAGAGTACATAAGGGTCTCAAAAAAAATTGAGAAGAAAACTAAGCATGGCATGCTTACGATGCCTTATTACATCATGACTTGTAAAAGGGAAAACAATCTAGCCGGTGATGTCAAAGTCAGGGGCATCTAAGTCAGAACATTGTCCATTAGGGTCAGCGACCTTGAAGGTAACATTATGTTCAACTCCATTGTTTTCAGTGGAATTGACTTCCATCAATTCCTTGTATTTCTTGTATGCGGCAACAACATTTGCAGGAGCGCGACAGCTTTTAGACCAGTGGTCCTTGGACCCACATCTGTTGCATTGACCATCAAAGGCAGAAGAAGAGCGAGCATGCTGCTTCCGAGGAGGAGCGGCGCCGCCCTTGGGGCCGGCGGCACCGGTGTCTCGACGCCATGAGTTGGTACGGCCACTAAAGACGCTACCTTGTCCCCGAGAACTAGAGGCACGGTGGTGATGATTCCCACGTGCATAAGGTTCATTCCTATGTTGATCCTTGCGTTTCGGAGCTTTCTTACTCCGATTGCAATTGTAATTAGATTCCGGAATTTTCCGGGTGCCTACAGGACGCAAATTTTGCTGATCATTGATCATATTATTCTTTTCTTCCATAAGAAGATGCGTCATTAAACCGCTAAATGTAGTAATCCTCTTATTTGTGAACTCAAGCCGATATTGGTTCATGAGGATCTTAGCGACTGAAGGGAAGGTCGAGAAAGTCTTTTCGATCATGTCGGCATCACTTTTCTCGACTCCACATGAGCTCAGTTGAGCTTGTAGGCAAAGCATATCCTTGTTGAAGTCATCGACCTTCTTGTAATCCAAAAGTCGGATTTCATCCCAGCGAGCAATTAGTTCTGGGAGCAAGGTCGAATGAATGTTGCCGAAGCGTTCGGCAAGGGCATCCCACAGATCTTTTGGATCGTGCTTGGATTGATACTG
>NC_020495.1:27903446-27910828 GCF_000184155.1 Fragaria vesca subsp. vesca | reverse complement strand
GGATTGATACTGCCTGCGCAGTGTGGGATCGATATGCTTACGAAGGAACATTAGCGCCTGAGATTTTGTTCTCTTGCTAGGCGGTTCCTGATCTGGATCGGGGAATATGGTCTCGGTCAGATCCTTAGCAATGAAGGTCTGTTCTATGTCCGAGATCCAACTATGGTACTCAGTACCATGGGCGTCGAGGACGTCAAATTCAATGCCTCTGTCCATCTGCATACAAGAGAGTACAAGTCGTATTAGTTTTCTGTTGGAGACCCTGAATAAGGTACTCAAATACGATGCTTTTGGTTTGTCTCTCTAGGGTTGATCAAACACAACCCTAAATGTCCGGAGTCGATCAAACACGACCCGGAAAAAACTTATGTGAAGGTGATCAAACACACCTTCAAAATAGCAATAACCAAAGTTGATCAAACACAACTTTGGACCCGGGGAGGATAACCGGGATTTTTATACCTGCAAAGACACCGTCCCAAGCATAGAATGGAGATGAAGAAGAAGAGAAAGCACTTTATCTCCCCCGAGGTTATTTAACTTTGAAAAGTTTTAGGGTTTTAAAGTGAACACACCGTAAAACTTGGATGCTTGATCGGAAGAGAAAAGAAGCAGTAGAGCGGACGGCCGGGAAGCGGCAGTCGGTGGGGCAATCTGCGGCGGCGGCCGAGGAGGGGCCGAGGGTTTCGGCTTTTGGTTTTAGGGTTTGGGAGAAACTATTAGCTCAAGGGTTTGAGCAAAGGGCTGATAACGTGATGAAGTGAAAGTAAATTGAGAATAGAGAATCGTGAAAGATGTGTATCTCATTCATTGATAGGAGCTCTTTATATAGGGAATTACACATTACCAGTATGGTAAGGATATGAATACATAGATCTAGTCTAACTACATATCCTATTGGCATAAGGCAAAGGCACACATAAAGAATATCCTAGAACAATATTGTATTTTAAGGGTATTTTAAATTCATTTTGTGTAGGAGTATTTTAGTAATCAAACTAGTTTTAATTCTGATTATATATGATAAGTAATCAACATCAATCGTAATTAGTTTTATTCTTGTTTTGATTCTTTATGATAAGTAAACATTAGAATGATATGAAATATTCTCATACCGATTCTTGTTGATACCGATTGTTTTTTATACCGATTCACAATAATTTTCATTCCAAGTTAGTAAACGTGCCCTAAATCTTCATCTTCTTGCATTTGGAAAGGATGAAACATGATTACATGAAAATTTGCTTGCCCTAGGCTAGGTGATCATCATTTTGACTCAGGTTTTCATTTTGACCAGTAACCACGCTCGATCTGGTATTTCATTTTGTATTCTAACCCAGTTCACCGGCCGCCACGGCGCCACCTCTTTGTTCTTGAAAAGTCCCAACGTACGCAAACACACACACATGTACACACTCTACCCCTCTCTCTATGCACAATTCCAAAACAGCTAGAGCCATGGAATCGAGGTTCTCTTCAGTTCACGAGCGCCCTCACCATTTCACGTCCTAACCTTCCGAACCGTACCATAAACCCCACACTACTGATCGCCGCCGGAATGTCAACCTAGGGTTTCATGCCAAAACTTCACTTCACTAACTAACATGGCACATGCATAACTGCATTGCTGCTCTGGAAAACAATGGCTTTCCCCTCGGTACTTCCCCATGATTTTAAGTTTTAAACTTTGAATAATCAATACCACAGCACAAATACTAATACTAGTGTCATTTTGTCGTGCTGAACTGTCGGAGCCATCTGCTTCAGTTTTGTTTGCAAAACTAACCCGACTTAATCAAATATGTTTTTGTTTTTTTTTTTTTCATAGAAGCTACCTGTATTGATATGTTACAATGTCGTACTCAAAAGAAAACAACCAACAATTCACTGTTTCCCACTTTCAATTTAAAATCGAAACTTGCAGTTTGGATCTGAGAACTGGACGGGTTGAAAGGAAGAAGAGAAGCATGAAACATCACCAATGAATTAGAAATAAAAAAAATAAAAAATAAAACATATTTGATAACATATTAGCAAATGGTTTCTGTTTTGGCCACACCAGTATTTCTGGGTATGCAAAGTCTCTTTTAGTTGTTGCAGGCTTGCCACCGCGCGGACGCGGAAAGTAGTGGTTGTAGTAGCGGGGTGCGCTTAGCCTTTTGCTTCTAATCAAGCGACTGAGGATGGAGAGAGCACCAACTCCACCGCAGGGTTCTTCAGATTCGCCTTGCGTACTGGGCAAGGACTTACAATAGTCCGCCTGAGCGTCACAACGATACTCGACGTAGGATCGAGCAGAGCTTCAATTGGGAAGGAGAGGAAAAAAGAGAAAGCTCCGGAGAGCGTACGGGGAAACGAAAGGAAAGCTCCAGGGAGCGTCTGGAGGTTTGACTAGGTCAGGAATTTTATTGTACTTTGTAATTGTTGAGTTGTTGATTTGTTGTTGAGAGACTAAACCAGATCCGAGTCCTCCTTATATAGAGCTATTTAAGGCCACAAGTATTGGCTCAAAGCATGTCAAAGACTTGTAGAAATCTCAGCGATAAACATGGCATAGGCGATGTTAATCACTTGTTGACCGTGATTAGTTGCCTCTTGATATAACTCTGCCAGCTAGGTAGCGAGATAGTGTTCAACCTCCTCATAAAGACTTGAGAACTTTGTGGATGCACTCGCACTTATCCATATTAATCAAGGAATGAAATCCTTAACCAATACAATCACCTCACACTAGAGACAAACAAGTATAATTGCTAGCTTTTCAATTGATATATTGCAAGCGGCGGAGTCCGCCTTGCTAGCTCTCAATTGACATATATATATAATTGATATATATACACACACCAAGCGGAGCCCGCCTCTTTCCTTCTCTCTCACGCGAGCTCGCATGCACACAATCCCCTCACCTGTAGACTTCTCTTCGCCGTCGCCTTTCTTCTAGGCAATATGGTTAGTTTAGGATACCTCTTGCTATGGATAATGATTGAATCACGTAGACTTGCATCACGGCCCGCATGCATATATTCGTTGCAATTGTAGTACATATGTATATAGAATAACTTGTACACCTACGCGAACTCTTCCGTCCAACTCGCATGTGAAGTTGAACTCTTCTTTCACTCCCTCGCGAAGTCTCCTACAGCGAAGTCACCTACGGCGAAGTCATCTCGCCTCGCTTCCATATTAGGACTCTATTTTCTACGCGAAGTCCACACCTTGATCTCATGCAAAATCCTTTTCACATGCGAACTCTGCTACCCAGCTCGCATGACTCTGCTGACAGACCATCATTTGTAAACCTAATATTTCAGGCTCGTCGGTGTGGATCATGAATTTAATTAATATTCATTCAGACAATTACTGTCCAGTAAAATATTAATTCTGGGTGTAAACAGTTTATGCTTTTATGTATCCCCCATCGGCCTACTTAAGTTTTCACAGGAGGAACCAGAAAAATTTCATAACTCGATCTGAATACATTTGCTTTCCGAATTTGAAGGTGCAGACATTGAAAGCAGAAAATGGAATCCAATTTCTCAGGAGCTGAACATTGAGATAGCAGAACTAAAAGTAGTCCACTTTCTTATGAGTTAGAAACTAACATGGTATCCAGGGCTTTTGGGGGCTCAAAGCAAAAAAAAAATTGGGGCTTCTTGCCAAAAAGTATATTTGCATTTAAGTTCATTTCAAAGTAAGTGTTCACGTAACATAACAGTAAAACTTCCAATAATAATGAAAAAATATAAAAATTGAAACAAAAATCTAAAACTTACAAATATTAGTTACTGAAAAACTACCCTTCTTGTATTCTTGGCAGCAAAAGTGTCAATTAAGCATGAATACTCAAGCTTTTCGGCCAAATCTTTTTCAATCGATAACATAGCTAAACCATTTAGTCTGTCTTGTGACATAGTTGATCGAAGATAAGATTTGATGCCTCTCTTCTCTGCTTCTCTTTTCTTTTTTTAGCCCCAGAAGGATACTTCCTAATTGGAGCCATATAGCACCCTGTAAAAGATAATAACAAAGACATGAAATCAAATATTCAATGATTCAAATACTCAAACCAAAACCTGTCTCAATTTCAAAACCCTTCTCATTCTCAATTTCAAGTTCTCAACTATGAAATTGCAAAAACTATGGGATTGGACTCATTGGAGGAGGAGGACATACTAACTTACCTGACTTTCATCGGACGTCGGAGAGAACTCAGACTCAGAGACGACAAGACGCAAGCGGGGCTACGGGCAGACGACCGGATGCCGGACGGGGCGGTGCGGGCAGCAGGCGTGCAGCAGACGGTAGCCGGCAAGTCGGCAGTCAATGACTTCGATGAGTTCGAATGGTCGATCAAAGAGAATTAGAAAAAGATAAAAGGTTGTAGAAGTAAGAAGTTGTCGGTAGTTTATTGTTTAGTTATTATTTTGTCTTTTTTTTTTTTTTATTATTATATATGCTTGGATTTTGTTTTTAGGAGCCCAAAGCAAATGCTTGTTGGGCTTTAGCCCAGGGCCGGTCCTGATGGTATCCTCCTCCTGTGTTCAGTTCTTTCTTGAAACAACATGATGATGAGGAAGCAGTGTTTCACAGCTTTAGAGACATAAATGAGCTCATTAAAGACATGCTGGAGATTAAGGGAAGATGTTCTACTGTGGAGACGGAACTTGAAGAAATGCATGACGTTACTCTCAGTTAAGCCAGGAATGAGACTCAAGAATGTTCGAGCATCAAAGAAACAAGCACAATACTTAAACCGCTCCTTGACAAGTTCTACTGGATCCCTAGTCAAAGTCATTGTTGCCATCCTATCTTCTTTGCAAAGAAAGACCGTTTTACTGGGGTTAAGAGGCTAAGAATTGATGGTTCCAGATGCCTTGCTTGATTATGTCATTGATCATGTTAATTAATGGTGATTAACGATGTTATGATGGGCAACAATGCCTGGTACGTGGTGAAAGTTTTGCAATTTTAGAAGACGTTATTGAAAGCCGATTCAAGGAGCAGTGTAAATAACAAAATCAGCTGGTTTTGTATCACTGGTTTATACTTTATACAGTAATCATCAGTACATGCAGATCCCTGTAATGCAATATTCCCTGTTGTATAGTACAATTCTTTCAAGTTCCATATATATAATTATATAAATCTTCCACCAGAAACCACATAAAGCACAAGAATCATCTACATCTTCTCTACGTCGACGTACTCCGATCTTGCCCTTCTCTAGCGTGATCAATAAGCGGAAAAAGTCCCTCTACATAAACCCCCACACAATTACCAACTTCAGGCATATCACGAATTTGTAGCTTCCTACCACTTTCTTTCTTAAAGTCGTACATAACCAATGAATTCTTGTACACCATAAGATCATGAGATTTTGTAGAAAAACTAATATGTGACAATATGGTCGTATATGGCATGGAGACCATTTTAGTCCAAGACTTGTTCACCCTATATTCTTTCATGACCCAAAACTCGTAAAATGTGTGATCAGTGTCACGTAACGTTATACATAAGCAATCTCTAAACACACTCAATATTGCTAAACTAGTATGAGCGATGGGTGGGAGTTGAATTTCGGAAAACTCCTCATCTGCTAATAGAAAAGTTGCAATCACCCGAGAGTGTGGAACTCCCGCTTTCCCTGCTAACCAATGAATAGCTCCATTCAGAAAAATCCCTTGAAAACAAGAACCGAAGTTGTAAGAGTGGCACTCTATCTGTCGCCAAGCATCAGTTTTCAATCTATAGACACTAAATACGATACAGTCATAATAGATCTTCCCGTCAACCACCTTATACTCATTGTTGGAGTAATCAAATCCAAATCCACATAAGCTCAAGAGAATTACGGGCCTGATATTAGGTCTCCATAACGGTGTCCTTGGTACTTTCTTCATCTCCCTGGTTGCAGGATTAACCAAATATAACCCACCACAGTTGGCACTGCACAACAACAAGTTATTACAGGAGTAGATGAAAGGAACAAAAGGGGGTCCATGTTTTTGATCATCTGCATGAAATTCATTACGAAAAAAATCGAGCTCGGTGGCTGTTACTAAACCATCGTGATTGTTTGCATGGTTGAGAAACTCATCTAGATCCATAGAGTAAAGGCCACATAACTTCACGTTGTTAAATATGACTCTTCGTCTCCGTAAGAATACCTCTTTATCCTCGAGGGCTTTCCTGGCGTGCAGTGCAATGAACTTGGTGTTGGTGATTAGAGAGCGCCAGGGCTTTGATACGCACCTGAAGCGGCATAAGGACTTCACTGATAGCCTTGAAAGAATCTCAACTATGATCTCGGCAGGAAGGAGGAATTGGTGCCCCGTCAGCTGGCCATTAATGTCTTCCATCTATTGTGTACACTAAAGTAGAGAGAGAGCAAATTAAATCGGAGTAACAGATGTGTTAGACTGCTAATTATATAGAGGATTACAGAGTACCTTTTAGTTATGTAGAAGTAAACATAATCATAATCTATCTTGTAAACCTATCACTACATGGAAAAGGAATTTGTATTCCTATTAGCATTAGACCAAGGCACATACAATTAAAGTGTTTCCCCTTGTGTCGCGTATGTAATTGCCAAAATGATGCATATGGTGTCGTCTCGTTAAAAACATTTTTCAAGTAACAATAACTGATAGGAGCACAGAGTGTTGCATTCTTAATGTATTTCCGACGCTATTTAGTTATGTAATTCCTTTAACAATGTTCATTTTAACTTAGTTTGTGTTTTTAGATCACAAATGGCTACGATGAAAAAAATATGATAAAGTGAGCCAAATTAAGAAAATCTGCACCATTGAATAAATAAGGAGCAGATAAGGACTATATAAATATAGATTTTCGGTGCGCTTCGGGTTATTAGGAGAAGATGAAAAACAATTTCAATTTTACAGCGACACATCATCAAGACGACCTCGTCATCAGACGGCTAGGTATAGAATCAGTTCTAGTTGAACAGATTTATGATCCGTTATTGATTTAATTTAATTGAGAAAATTACATAGTAACACATGATCAAATTAAAAAAATTTAAAAAAATAAAAATAAAAAAGCCACATTCAATATTTTTTTGATAAATTAGAACATAAGCCTGAGGCCCATAATCCATATACCAAGCCTGATCCGAAATTATGCTATCAAATGACCATAAAGCCATATTTTACAACAAAATTACGAAATTTGCCATCCTTTTTCCCTCCTAAATCTGATTCCCTCCCTCTCTCAAATCTACCTCGCTTTCGTTTTATCTCCCACAAAACCACAAAGATCTTCGTTGCCGGCCACCGCGGCCTGTTGAGCCCCGCCATCGACCGCAAGCTACAATCTTCATCACTAGCCACCGCAGCTTGGTGAGCATCGCCATCACC